>NC_081345.1:75356245-75372670 GCF_029784015.1 Lycium ferocissimum
CCTCATAACACGTCCTATCACTTCCAACCTCATCACTAAGGATCACTATTGATGCCTTTGTCTTTTCTACACTTCTGTTCATAGTCTTAACATGGTCGTTATCTTCTCATAGGATCAATTGATCCTCCCAAGTCTAAACTTGTCTTCAAGATACCAACATATGTACCCTTCCATTACTGAATCGTTGACCCGGCATTGATACACCCTTGTTGTATGACTGTCATAATGAATTCTAACGATGTTGAAGCATAACCACATCAATAATTCCTCCAGTAAATCATCCTTGATATGTTAAACCTCCATGAGTGCAGTCTTTAAAGCTACAACACTTGTTACTTAATTAGTCACTAACATACCAATTCAAATCGCAAACTCTCTTCCCATCACCTGCTATACCATAAATGCATTTCTTTAACTTCCGAGCAACTAACAGTTAAAGACATGGCGATCATGAAGTCCTTGATATACTAACTCCTATTTCCTAGGAATATCACTGAACTAAAATGTCTGAATCACAACCCAACTCCATTGAGTCTTCAAGTCATAGATGAAATTTGAACTTGATCTCGCATCCTTATAACGGTAACACATCTTGTAGCACACTGCATGATGTCAAATCCAACCACTCATGTGCAAACCCTAGAACGTGTCCTCACCATTAGTGACAGATTGAAACAAAGAAGTTTAGACCTTAAACTGAATGACATACGCACGATAAGGAATGAAAGAATGGAAATTTTCTAAATGTCCTATAGCCTCTCGAATATAGGCACAGAGCTCTCCGCATTGATCCGCAAGACTGTACTAGACATTGCTTTTGTACTCATCAGACCAGTGAACCTAGGGCTCTGACACCAAATTTGTCTTGATCTAAAATCCCAAATGGCCGTGAGGGTACCTATGTTAACCAATAGGTAAACCCAAATAAAAGCAAGGCTCAAATTATAAATTTAAATGCGAAAATTAAAGGAAAACAATCCAACGTACTAAATATGTCTTAATAACATAAATATGAATAAGTCTAAGTCAATCACCTTGCCAAGACCTGGAAATTATAAGTACAAGAGCTACTAATCCATAATACAAGTATTAAATTACTACATAACACTGTCCGAAATGGAGAAATACAGAAAATAAAGATAGGAAAGAAGTCTGGTGCCGTGGGACTCTAAAATATGCCTCCACGATCAGTAAAATCTCGATCTCTACTCGTATTCTGATCTGAACCTGCACAAAATAGATGCAAAAAGTGTAGAGTGAGTACGGGAAGCACGTGTACCCAGCAGCATCGTGGACCGACCCTAAACTATAACGATGTCGAGGGTTGGTACTTCCCATACTCACCTCCTTGCTTTGTTAGTGACAAGTTATATAGTTTTGATACATTTAAGTAGTCAAGATTTGAAAATCCACATTTCAATCAAGTCCTAAAGCTTGGTAACTCATAATCATAAGGCTTAGCCCTTTCCAATTACAGTCCTGAAGCTTAGTCTTTTTCCATTTGCATTCATAAAGCTTAGTCCTTTCTAATTATAGTTATAAAGATTCATCCTGTTCAACAATTCGTACAAGCATAGCATGAAGACAAGTCAATCAAGTAAAAAATGTAAGAAATACAAATGAAATGTATGCAGTGCAATGGTTATATGCATTGATATACACACGCTCCTGCAGTAGGTTTCATGTGACCCAGGAGGACTCATGAGGTCCATATACCCACCCGAAATACCAAATCTATCATATCACATTGAGTACCAGTTGATAGGCTGTAATAACATCATCACTCCGTCCATGTACCATATCCAATATCCAGCCTCTAATGTCCCTTTCTCGTATCTCATCAATCAGATGTCAATAACAACATGAATGAATGTAATGGATATGTGTACACCATGAAAATGCATATTATCAATTCAACACACTTTTCATTCATCATCATTCTAATCTCGTCGGGCAACAACATATCTATATCATCAATAACATCTATGCCCATATAAATGTACATACGCCGACAAGGCGATAATATATAAACAATATATATCTCAAAATATAGGCCGACAAGGCCGAACATATCTAACCATATACACAATGTCTACGAGCCTCTAAGAAGGGTACATCATATCATAACGTATGGGCGGGACAGGACCCCGCCGTGCCCATGAATATATACACAAAAGAATCTATACCAAAAGCTGCAAATCCGAATGAAATAGAGCTCTGCTATGTAGTCCCTGAGATAATACAGCTATGGATCAAGTCTGTCTCCCTGGCCAACTGCGGGCATGACGCAGCGTCCACAAACAAAAGGACGTCAGTACGAAGAATGTACTGAGTATGTAAAGCATGATCAATATCAATATGGGAGCATAAAGGATAACATATGAAATAATATAGCTGGGAGATAATAGTATCGTCATCATAGCACTTACCTGCTTTCCATAGGGACGTTCCATTTCTATTTCGTACTCGTGTACATACATTTGTATTCTTGCTCATTTACCTTTCGTATCTACTTTCATGTTCGTATTCATATCTCCCTTCATACTCATGCTCATATCATATACATTGCATATTCATAGCCCTTACTTGGCACTTACATAGTCTCAACATATTCGTACTCTAATCGTTATCATACACATAGCATAGTCGTACTCATATAGATGTCATACATATAGCTTATTCGTACTATAGATGTCATACATATAGCTTATTCGTATTCGTACATATATTGTCATATATAGCTTATTATATTGCCCCGACCAATAAGTTCGGTGTTTCTCGTACTGCCGGCCCTACCAAGGCTCGGTGTTATTCGTACCCGGCCCTACCAAGGCTCAGTGTTATTCGTACCCAACTGCAGTAATGCGCGCGTCGTTATATATAGATATACGTATTCATTATATTCTACCCGGCCATATAAGCTCGGGGTTCACAATAGCCTCTCATGGGCACACATACATATATATACATACTTATCATATTCTACCCGGCCATATAAGCTCGGGGTTCACAATAGCCTCTCATAGGCACACATACATGCTAACTCATATCTATCTCTTAGCCTTCTTACTATCGTCATTCATTCATTCTATCCTTAGAGCATTACTCGCCGTATAAGGAACTTAGTACAATCGCATCATTGGCTTAATAGCTTCTCGAGCTAGGATCATCAAAAAGTATCATGGACTCATAAGAGATGAACAATTGGTCCAAGAACCATGCCTTATAAAAGAAGGGTTAGCCTTACATACCTTTCGTGCAACTATTATATCACTTGAGCGTTCTTCTTCAAAGCTCACGTTCTACCTTCATTGAAGTGCATACTCATATTAGATGGTGGATAGCATTTGGCATTAATAACTAATTCTAGAGAAAATCGGACAACATCTCCTTTATTTATACGACTTTCCTCGTATTACATGTCAACTCCCAAACATCAATAATAACGTTCATAATATCATCACAATAGCCTTTAGTCAACTAGATTACTCTTACTTCACAATTCTCTTCACTTCATCTATACTCATAGTCATAATTTGACAACACGTTCATTCACATACAATGTCGATTTCCATACTCTCAATATCATTTATAACATGATCATATTCATAAAGCATCAAGAATCATAACTCGTTCCAAACGTTTACTCAAAAGTGCTACTATTCACACATTCATGACCCACTTCTTATATTCTTTCGTAATCCGAGTGTTTCATCTTCTAAACACTTTATAATACATGGAAGCATCATAAAACTCACCTTGGATGGTGTAGGATTGAACCTTGGTTGCATAAACCTCACTTGAGCCAAACCCTAGATTTTCCTTCACTTGGATTTCTTGCTTTTGATGAACTTTAATGGTTTCTCTTACTTTGATTCACTTGGTTTGATGATAACCACCTTTGATTTCCTTTGAATCCTTGTTCATGAAATATTTATGAAGCCCTAGAAGTCTTAGAGAGAAGTAGAGAGATGTTGGAAATGAAAATATGAAGTTGGGAACACATTTAAACACTTAAAACATTTCAGCCCGTCGGGTGTTCCACGGACTGTTCCACGGTCCGTGGAACCCAGTGCTGTCCGTGGAGCTGGTCGTGGTTCATGACCAGCCAGCTGCTCTCTCTCTGCTGGCAGTTCCACGGACCCATCCACGGTCCGTGGAATGTAATGCTGGCCGTGGATCTGGCCGTGGAACTCACAGTTCCACCAAGTTTGATCCCGTCGTCTCGTTTGATCTCCAATCCTTATGGAACCTTCTTAGCACTTGTTTATCACTTCATTAGCAATCTAAGGGGCATTATAACTCTTCCCCAACACATCATTAAGTTGTCATCAACTCACTACTCATAAATCCTTTCCGAAACTTATCGCTTACATAGCCTTCTCTTGGCAACTTTCTTATCTAACATCGAATGTCTTTCGAATCTCATTTAGAATCATCAATTGCTATGTCTTACTTATTGAAACATCGTATACCTCATATCTCTCATTAGCCTATTCACTGTACATCAACGGAAAATTTTTCCGAGGTGTAACATTCTTCCCCCCTTAGGAACATTCGTCCTCGAATGTTAAGCACTCGGGGATTCTAAAAAATTTCGCCAGAGTTTCCCCTATAATATGGCACTACCGCCCTGTCACAACAACCCATAATATCAATGCCTCACAGGGCCACAACATAATAGCAATATAATTTGGCCACACACGACCCAAATACATAAAAGGAAAGCGTACATACCTTAGATCTTGACGTCTCATCTTGGCCCTCTTCTCGGGGGCTGAAATAGGTGCGGGTATTTGGATTTCATGCTTTCTTCCGCTTCCCATGTCATTTCTTCTCGATTATTATTTCTCCATAAAACTTTAACTGAGGCCACTTCTTTGTTTCTAAGCCTCCGTACTTGCCTATCTAATATGGCAATGGGTGTTTCATCATAAGCTAACTTTTCTGTTACTTGAACATCATTTAATGGGACGATCCTAGTAGGATCTCCAATACATTTACGTAGCATCGAGACATGGAAAACTGGATGGACTGACTCCAAATCAGGAGGTAGATCTAATTCATAAGCTACTTTGCCCACTTTGCGCACAATTTCATAAGGCCCAATATACCGGGGACTAAGCTTCCCCTTTTTGCCAAACCTCATAACGCCCTTCATTGGCGACACTTTCAAGAACACCCAATCTTTAACTTGGAACTCTAGGTTCCTTCGACGATTATCCGCATAGGACTTTTGGCGACTTTGGGTCGCTAACAACCGATCTTGTATAGCTTGACTTTCTCTATGGCTTGTTGGACCAAATCCGCCCTATCAATTTAGCCTCTCCGTTTCAAACCACCCAATTGGGGATCTACACTTTCGCCCATATAAGGCTTCATACGGTGCCATTTGAATGCTAGAATGATAGCTATTATTGTAAGCAAATTCAATGAGTGGCAAATGATCATCCCAATTTCCACCGAAATCTATCATACATGCTCGCAACATATCCTCAAGAGTCTGAATGGTACGCTCAGCTTGTCCATCAGTCTGTGGATGAAATGCCGTGCTAAGGCTCACATGAGTCCCTAAGCCCTCTTGGAAAGACTTCCAGAAATTAGCCGTAAACTGAGTGCCTCTATCTGAGATAATAGATACTGGAACACCATGAAGTCGCACTATCTCTTTAACATAGAGCTTCGCATAATCTTCTCGCTACATACGTCGTTCTGACTGGCAAGAAATGAGCTGACTTGGTGAGTCTATCCACAATCACCCATATGGAATCATACTTACGTCGAGAACGGGGTAAACCTGTAATAAAGTCCATGTTAATCACTTCCCATTTCCAAGTTGGGATTTCTATAGCTTGTAACAATCCGCCCGGCTTTTGGTGCTCGATTTTCACTTGTTGACAATTGGGACATTGAGCTACAAATTCTGCTATATCTTTCTTTATCCCATTCCACCAATACATGGATTTAAGATCATTATACATTTTTGTTGCTCCGGGGTGGATAGAATAACGGGAACAATGAGCTTCTCTCAATATTTGGTGGCGCAAACCTGCCACATTAGGAACACACAACTCGCTCGACATCGGAGAACTCCGTCTCCCGTAATCTCAAATGATGACTCCTCTTTCTGAGGGAGTGTATCTCTGTACTGCACTAGCGTGGATCTTCATATTGTCGCTCTTTCACTTCTACTACTAGCGACGAAACCGCCGAATTCGAAATGGTAGGTTCCCCCGCTACTCGAGTCCACTACTCGAACTCCTAGGCTAGCTAACTGCTGGAGCTCACGAGTCATTTCTCGTTTCTCTGATTGTACATCACATAAACTTCCCATAGATCTGCGGCTAAGAGCATCAGCCACAACATTTGCCTTTCCGGGGTGATATAGAATGTCAACATCATAATCTTTTAACAATTCTAACCATCGTCGTTGCCGTAAATTCAACTCTTTTTGCTTGAAGATATACTGAAGGCTCTTGTGATCCGTATAAATGTCTACATGAACACCATATAAATAATGCCTCCATATTTTTAATGCATGAATCACCGCGGCAATTCAAGATCATGGGTTGGATAATTCTTTTCATGTTTTCTCAATTGCCTTGAAGCATATGCAATTACCTTGCCATGTTGCATCAATACACAGCCTAGCCCAACGCCTGAAGCATCGCAATAAACAACATAACCTTCCAATCCCTCTGGAAGTGTCAGGACTGGGGCAGAAGTCAATCTGTCCTTTAGCTCTTGGAAACTACGTTCACAAGCATCTGTCCATTGAAACTTTGCTGATTTCTGAGTCAACTTCGTGAGTGGGGCAAAAATAGAAGAAAAACCTTCAACAAATCTTCTATAATAACCTGCTAAGCCCAGAAAGCTACGTACCTCCGTAGGAGTTGTAGGCCTTGGCCAAGTCTTTACGGCCTCAATCTTTTGGCTATCTACCCGAATTCCATCGGCTGAGACAATGTGCCCAAGAAATGTCACCGAGTTCAACCGAACTCACACTTAGAAAATTTTGCAAATAACTCTCGAGTCTGAAGAACTCTGAGGACAGTACGCAAATGATCCGCATGTTCTGCCTCGGATCCGGAATATACCAAGATGTCATCGATGAACACAATCACAAACAAATCTAGAAAGGGCCTGAACACATCATTCATTAAATCCATAAACACCGCCGGTGCATTAGTTAGCCCAAATGACATTACCCGGAACTCAAAATGGCCATATCTTGTTCTGAAAGCTGTCTTAGGGATATCTTTCTCCCTAACTCTCACTTGATGATATCCGGATCTCAAATCTATCTTGGAAAACCATTCGGCACCTTGTAATTGATCAAATAAGTCATCAATCCTCGGAAGAGGATATTTATTCTTAATCGTCACCTTATTCAATTGCCGATAATCAATGCACATTCTCAAAGAGCCATCTTTCTTTCGAACAAACAATACGGGTGCTCCCCACGGGGATGAACTAGGCCTAATAAAGCCTTTCTCGAGCAAGTCTTTCAATTGCTCCTTCAACTCTTTCAATTCCATGGGAGCCATTCTATAAGGAGGAATAGATATAGGCTTAGTGTCCGGCAACACATCGATAGCAAAATCAATCTCCCGCTCGGGAGGAAGGCTCCGGGAGCTCTTCCGGGAATACATCCGAAACTCATTCACTACAGGAACTGACTGAAAAGTCGGCGGTTCAGCTTCTACATCTTGAACCCGCACTAGATGATAAATGCAACCTTTTGTAATCATTTTCCTTGCCTTTAGGTAGGAAATAAACCTACCCTTTGGTGATGCCGTATTTCCTTTCCATTCTAAAACTGGTTCTCCCGAAAATTGGAAACGAACCATTTTCATTCTACAATCCACATTGGCGTAGCAAGAAGCCAACCAATCCATGCCCATAATAACATCAAAATCCACCATTTTTAACTCATGCAAGTCAATCATAGTACGGCGATCACAAATCACAATTACACAATTTCTATATACTCGGCTAGCTATTACCGATTCACCAACGGGTGTAGAAACCTCAAAAGGCTTAATCGACTCCGGTTTGATTCTAAACCGACCCGCAATATATGGAGTAACATATGACAATGTGGAGCCGGGATCTATCAAAGCATATACATCATGAGAAAGTACCGATAATATACCTGTGACCACATCAGGAGAAGACTCGAGGTCTTGGCGTCCAGCCAAAGCATAGATACGGTGCTGAGGACCGCTAGAACTGGGGGCTCTCCCCTCGCCTCTACCACGGCCGACTGGCGCGTGTGAACCCGGCCCCATAGGGCGCATAGATGCCGAAGATCCGCCATCGACCCCGAAGGCCGGGTCCTACCTCTCGCCGCTAACCGAGGGGCAATCTCGCATAATATGGCTTGACCGACCACATGAATAGAACCCTCTGAACCCAATCTGCACTGACCCCAATGCAACTTCCCACACTAGGAGCATCGTGGTACGGGTGGTCTCACCTGACTCGAATCACCTCTAAACTGAGATCCCGAAAAGCTCTGACTCGGCCCGGGATGAGTAGATCTATCAAATCTCTGGCTTGAATACCGTGGAGGCGCACTAGTCATAGAATAGCCCGACTGTCTAGAAGACTGCTGTCTGTGCCCACCTCTATACTCGTTCATCGGACCCGAAGATCTAGCCCTCTTGCTATGCCCTCTATCATGCTCGCTTCTTTGTTGTTGCAAGCTTTCTTCTAAATTTTGAGCGTGGGCTTGGATGCGTGCAATATCCATATTGTCTTGGAGGGACGCAGTCAAACATCTATCCATCAAATGTGGCCCTAGGCCTTTCACAAACCTGTGTACTCGGTCACCCATATCCGCTACCATGGCCGAAGCATACCTAGCCAAGGAATTGAAGCGGAGACTATACTCTAGAGCACTCATGCTCCCTTGTCTCAAATTTAGGAACTTATCGGCTCTAGCTCGCCGAACTTCTGGGGCAAATAATGTCGGAGAAATGCATCTACAAATTCTTGCCATACCGGGGGAGGTGCATTGGCTCCCCGTGAAGCCATCCAAACCGTGTACCAACATACCGCGACATCCCTCAATCTATAGGACGCTAGCTCCACCGACTCGGTGTCTGAAGCATGTATCAACCGAAGCGTCCTCAACATGCCATCAATGAAATTTCGAGGGTCCTCATCCGGCTTTGATCCAAAGAATTCCGGGGGTTTAAACTAATAAAATCACGGGCTCTTGCACTAACGCCCTATCACCTTGCCCCCGAACTTTGCCTCTGAGTCTGGGCCGCAACCAATTGAGTCAGCAAATTAATGGCCTCTTTTACATCTTGGCCTGAAGCATCAAGTGGAGGAGCCGGAGGTGCTGGAGCTTGGGCTAAGGCTCCCTCACGCTCCTCTAATATAGGCACTGAATGGGAGGACTAAGATTGAGCCTCACTTTCTTCTACTACCGGTGGCGGTGCTCTTTCGGCCCATTTTTCTGCCACCGTCTTGCCCTTTTGGGCTGCTGTAGCCTTTCTCTTTACAGGCATTTCTGAAATACACAACATATCGTTAAGAAACAAGAAGTTCTTACATCAAAGCTCTATCGCACGATTTCTTATGAAGAAAGAAGGTCATTCATTCCTAAAATGTCCGCAGCTTCTTGTTTATAAGTGTGGCGCGCAACACACCCATAACCAAGACTCTACTAGACACGGCTCGTAGACACACCCTAGGACTGAACTGCTCTGATACCACTTTTGTCACGACCCAACTCGAGGGCCGCGACGAGCACCCGGTGCTAGCCCACCCGGGCACCCCTTAACATACTTATACATCACATTCTAGGTGAGCCACATAATTATATCACACTTTTCATTCATCATCATTCTAATCTCATCGGGCAACAACATATCTATATCATCAATAACATCTATGCCCATATAAATGTACATGCGCCGACAAGGCGATCAAACAACATCCCAAAATATAGGCCGACAAGGCCGAACATATCTAACCATATACACAATGTCTACGAGCCTCTAAGAAGGGTACATCATATCATAACATATGGGCGGGACAGGACCCCGCCGTGCCCATGAATATATACACAAAAGAATCTATACCAAAAGTGATGCTCCGAATGAAATGGAGCTCGCTATGTAGTCCCTGAGATAATACGGCTATGGATCAAATCTGTCTCCCTGGCCACCTGCGGGCATGACGCAGCGTCCACAAACAAAAGGACGTCAGTACGAAGAATGTACTGAGTATGTAAAGCATGATCAATATCAATATGGGAGCATAAAGGATAACATATGAAATAATATAGCTGGGAGATAATAGTATCATCATCATAGCACTTACCTGCTTTCCATAGGGACGTTCCATTTCTATTTCGTACTCGTGTACATACATTTGTATTCTTGCTCATTTACCTTTCGTATCTACTTTCATGTTCGTATTCATATCTCCCTTCATACTCATGCTCATATCATATACATTGCATATTCATAGCCCTTACTTGGCACTTACATAGTCTCAACATATTCGTACTCTAATCGTTATCATACACATAGCATAGTCGTACTCATATAGATGTCATACATATAGCTTATTCGTACTCATATAGATGTCATACATATAGCTTATTCGTACTCATATAGATGTCATACATATAGCTTTATATATATACCCGACCACTAAGGCTCGGTGTTTCCAAGGCGTATCCGTACAGGCCCTACCAAGGCTCGGTTGTTATTATTCGTACCCAAGCCGCCCTGCGCGCGCGCGTCGTTATATATAGATATACGTATTCATTATATTCTACCCGGCCATATAAGCTCGGGGTTCACAATAGCCTCTCGCGGCGCACACATACATATATATATACATACTTATCATATTCTACCCGGCCATATACGCTCGGGGTTCACAATAGCCTCTCATGGGCACACATACATATATATATATATATATACCTACTTATCATATTCTATCTCTTACCCTTATTACTATCGTCATTCATTACATTCTATCCTTAGAGCATTACTTGTCGTATAAGGAACTTAGTACAATCGCATCATTTGAGCATCATTGGCTTAATAGCTTCTCGAGCTAGGATCATTAGAGAGAATCATGGACTCACAAGAGATGAACAATTGGCCCAAGAACCATGCCTTATGAAAGAAGGGTTAGCCTCACATACCTTTCGTGCAACTATTATATCACTTGAGCGTTCTTCTTCAAAGCTCACGTTCTACCTTCATTGAAGTGCATACTCATATTAGATGATGGATAGCATTTAGCATTCATAACTAATTCTAGAGAAAATCGGACAACATCTCCTTTATTTATACGACTTTCCTCGTATTACATATCAACTCCCAAACATCAATAATAACGTTCATAATATCATCACAATAGCCTTTAGTCAACTAGATTACTCTTACTTCACAATTCTCTTCACTTCATCTATATTCATAGTCATAACTCGACAACACGTTCATTCACATACAATGTCGATTTCCATACTCTCAATATCATTTATAACATGATCATATTCATAAAGCATCAAGAATCATAACTCGTTCCAAACGTTTACTCAAAAGTGCTACTATTCACACATTCATGACCCACTTCTTATATTCTTTCGTAATCCGAGTGTTTCATCTTCTAAACACTTTATAATACATGGAAACATCATAAAACTCACCTTGGATGGTGTAGGATTGAACCTTGGTTGCATAAACCTCACTTGAGCCAAACCCTAGATTTTCCTTCACTTGGATTTCTTGCTTTTTCGATGAACTTTAATGGTTTCTCTTACTTTGATTCACTTGTTTGATGATAACCACCTTTGATTTCCTTTGAATCCTTGTTCATGAAATATTTATGAAGCCCTAGAAGTCTTAGAGAGAAGTAGAGAGATGTTGGAAATGAAAATATGAAGTTGGGAACACATTTAAACACTTAAAACATTTCAGCCCGTCGGGTGTTCCACGGACCGTTCCACGGTCCGTGGAACCCAATATTTCCGTGGAGCTGGTCGTGGTTCACGACCAGCCAGCTTGCTCTCTCTCGGCAGTTCCACGGACCCATCCACGGTCCGTGGAATGTAATGCCGGCCGTGGATCCGGCCGTGGAACTCATATTCCACCAAGTTTGATCCCGTCGTCTCGTTTGATCTCCAATCCTTATGGAACCTTCTTAGCACTTGTTTATCACTTCATTAGCAATCTAAGGGGCATTATAACTCTTCCCCAACACATCATTAAGTTGTCATCAACTCACTACTCATAAATCCTTTCCGAAACTTATCGCTTACATAGCCTTCTCTTGGCAACTTTCTTATCTAACATCGAATGTCTTTCGAATCTCATTTAGAATCATCAATTGCTATGTCTTACTTATTGAATTAAATTTTAACTTAGAGCTTTAAAATCTCAAAAAGTGACCTCGAACTCTGGCGACCAAATCAGAATTTTCCTTTCAAAATAGTTTGTCCTCAACTCAAAGAACTTATATCAAGAAAACCCAGTAAAAAAGACTCCAGCTTGAACTTCAATTTCTTATTTTCCCAAAAATCTATCCTAGGGCAGAAATCCCCCAATTTTCCAACACCCAATCATGAAATCAACTCTAAATAATGTAAGAAATCTATGGAGAACCATGAAATAAGGTTTAGTTTCTTACCCTCAAGCAAATATGATAAGAATGCCTTGAAATCACCTCAATCCGAGCTCCCAAACTTATGACAAAAAATCCCGAAACAAGTTACAAATAAATACAACAGTTGCCCGGCCCCAAATCTGATGCTAGATGATCACGAAACTCACCTTTGACAACATAGTCCTTGCGAGATTCCACTGAGGATAGCTTTTTGAATCACCCAGTTTGGCCTTAAAATGAGAGATATATGACGTTAGGAAGTTTTAAAGCAAGTCTGAAATTTGAGGACGAACTTAGGGACATAATCAGTATTTTCAGAATTGTTGCACCAAAAAATTCAGCAATTGTAATATCTTAGTTTTAGCACCTGAAACTCATCCGGAGCCTCCCGGACACAAACCATATATGCATTTCTATCATAAAACATGCGACGAACATCCTCGCGCATTCAAAACATCGAAAAGAGGTCATCTTGACCCTGTGTTGACCAAGTTCAACTCGAATTCTTCAAAATATTGTATTTTCTGCCATCTATCCAAATCACACCCTAGTGCCTCGATACCCAAATCAACAGTCCAACTAAGTCAAAAATCACATTACGGCCTAATGGACTCAAAGAAACTTCAAAAATGACGCATGTTCTCCCAATGTTCACTATGGTCAAACTTCTTCATTTTCTTAACTTAAAAACTTCCAAGTTTTCTAAAACTCACCTGATTACCTCGAGGACCATGCCACTCATCCCTGCAAGTCATAAATACCAAGATGAAACTATAGGAAACATATTTTTTGGAAAACAAGTCCAAAAGCATAAAATGACCATGCGAGTCGTTACATCCAATTTTGCACAGTTGCCGGGCTAAAGATAAAGAAGGGCCAGATGCAGAATTTACTTGATGTGGTCAGAGTCAGAGGGGTTGATGTCTATTATGGCCCAAATGAGATAAATACCTTCATTTTCCCTATCTTGCTTTGGGAACAGAATGAGTATGGCCGCAAGAAGACGAGTGACATGGATGAGGAACGCCCGTGGATAGCTTTCGTGATATCCATAGGGACTCTAACATGTATTAGTTTGAAAGTGAAGATCTACCAGAAAGATCTTAACTTGAAGGCTATGTTTTGTCTTTCTTTTGTGAGCAGTTGGTTTCAGCCATCTTAGAACAAGACAAATATCCAACTTGAGAAGATGTTGCTCATTGCTTGTAGCATGAGAAAAATCCGCGTCAATGTGGGCGAAGTTATTAATGAGGAGCTAGGAAAAAGAGCTCAACAATAAAAGTCATATGTCCCATTTTCCTGTCTCATGATGATGTTGTGTAGGCAAGAAATAGTGCCCCAATTGCCCTGGGTTGATATGGAGAATGAAGCACTTGTGACTTGCGACATCTTGTAGACTCAAGATGAGGAAAACCCAGTAAGAAAGAAGAGGAAAATAGGTACCAGAGTTGCTACATCACCAACATTTGAGGTGACAGACCTTGAGGGTTCCGCGTCTAAGAGAACGGATACACATGACACCACCTCGGCTAGGCATACATCTTCCAAACTTCCTCAGCCGCGGGCATATCTACTCTGATATCTCCTACCGTCTGGGCTACCTTTTCTACCTCCAGAGCCACACCTGTTCTGTCAAAGACTAGAATTCTAAAACTTGGCCAACTAACTACTTCTATTTATGCTAGAGTGGTCCCACTTGAGAAGAGTATTCTCTGAGATAATCAGAACAGCCTTGGCTCAACTTAGCAGATTATTGAGTATGACAAGCCCATGAGAACGTACCGAAAAAGTTGCTAGGTTGGAATAGTAGAGGGTGGTAGTGACTTGACCTCTTATTCGGGCGGATATGACAAAGCTCTAGAGAGAGGTGGAGCCCTTGAGTTTTGCAGAGATTGATATCTTAATAGCTGACCCACCTCGGGAACAGGTACTAAGTCAGCATGACAATATCGACCCCATCATAATGGAGAGGCGAGAGGGCACATGTGAGACCTCGGACGACTCCGAAAAGGGAGATGATGATGAGGATGATGAGACCAAAGAGGAAGGGCATGTGAAGAAGCCCCAAGTTGTTAAGGTTGTTATGTGGAAGACTTGCATTTGATTGAGCTGGTAATTTGTTCATACAGTGGAGGTCTAGTTTCTTAAGGAGACTTCCATGATCGACATGAATGGAGTGGCACATGATCCACATGGTGAGATTGAGAGGGGGGATTCCATGCCTCTGGCACCTGAGGGCATAATTCCACAGGTCTCTTGTCACGACCCAATTCACGAGTCATGATGGCACCTACACTATCCCCCAATAGGCTAACCATCCCCAAATTATGCTCAATTAAAACAAAGGAAAATGCGGAATTTACGGGTAACAATCCATTTATCTATTTATATTATATTAAAAGTGAGAAGCCCTTAAGCCAAAAGTTAAATTACTAAAATGTCCTTTGATGTGTCGTGTAATTTCGACACATTTGATGCCTTTTGACGATAAGTTCTACTTGTTTTTAAGCAAGTTTGTGTTGTTTTGATGTGTTTTTATTGTGTTCCAGGTAACTGATGATATAAAGGACAAAAAAAGGAAATTGCATTAATTGGCGACAAATGAGAGAAGTACGGACCGTACATGTTTGTACGGGCCGTACTCCTGACCGTATTTTAGAAGGTGCAAGAAACAAAAAGTTCAAATTTGATGATGATGGATACAGTCGACTTTTACGAACCGTATATATTTATAATGGCCGTATATTTTGGTCGTATAAGTAGACCTAGAAGTATGCCTGAGTGACCATATTTTGTGTTACGGACCGTACTTAAATGTATGGACTGTATCTAATGCCCCCAAGGCCACTTTTGTCAGATGTAATTATTTTTGAGACCTTATAAAGAGTTTATCCTAGGTTTTTGTGTAGCATTCGTTGTCAGACTTTCTTCCTTGACTTCATAGCATTGAATACTTTATTGTTTTGGAGCTTTTGAGACAAGATTACAACTTTTCATCTACTTTAATCAATAAAAGCATTATGACTTCTTTAATATTTTGTTTTTCGTTCTTTAATATGAGTAGCTAAATTTAATACTAAGGTTGTGAACCCAATGATAGTTGTTATGTGATTGGGTAATTGGGTTTGATATATGCATAATGGATTGTTAGGGTTTACTTCTTCTTTAGTCTTCAATGTTAGTTGATGGTTGCAAACATTAACTTAAGCCATAAACCTTGCTTTATTTAGGAAAATAAGTTAGGGTTTGGTAAGAACAAGTAACAAGAACTCAGGGCGTTAACCCTCGTTTAATAAATTCACTTAGGAATAAGAGGAATTTACTTGGCACATATTAACCATTCTTCATATCAACTCTTTTATATTTGGGAAAATCATAAAGAGAAATACCTCTTAACTATTAGGAAACATAAGAGAGTCAATTAGAGGTTAAGTGCATTAGTACAACAATCCATTAAAATTATATCATGATAAATAGACATAGCATTACACTTCATCTAAGGGGGAAACAACCTTGGTTTCTTTAATCCAATTAATTACAATCAAAGAAAACTAGTTAGTAAATGACCAATCTTTTATAAATTCACCGGAATAAGAAATTAAACCGCAAGTAAGTAGTCAACTACCTTAGCAACCTTTGCCCCCTATTCCTGGATTGCCCCAAACCCAGTTGGATTACTATTTTAAATTCCCCTTTACTCCATTATTTGGTGCAATTTAGGGATAAAAAATTTGTAGTTGCCGGGGAATCAGTTTAAAATTATAAATAGTGTTGGGTTCAACT
>NC_081345.1:75372770-75381818 GCF_029784015.1 Lycium ferocissimum
TGACATGAATGAGTGGCACATGATCCCATGTGAGATTGAGAGAGGGGATTCCACATGCCTACGCTTTTTGAGGCATAATTCCACTTTACAGTCTCTTGTCCACGACCAGTTACGAGTCATGATGGCACCTACACCTGTCCCCAATAGGCTAACCATCCCCAAATTATGCTCAATTAAAACAAAGGAAAATGCGGAATTTACGGTAACAATCCATTTATCTATTTATATTATATTAAAGTGAGAAGCCCTTAAGCCAAAAGTTAAATTACTAAAATGTCCTTGATGTGTGTCGTGTAATTTCGACACATTTGATACTTTTTGACGATAAGTTTTACTTGTTTTTTAAGCAAGTTGGTGTTGTTTTGATGTGTTTTTATTGTGTTCCAGGTAACCGATGATATAAAGGACAAAAAAAAATTGCATTAATTGGCGACAAATAGAGAAGCACGGACCGTACATGTTTGTACGGGCGTCGTACTCCCGACCGTATTTTGGAAAAGGTGCAAGAAACAAAAAGTTCAAATTTGATGATGATGGATACGGTACTCTTTACGAACCGTATATATTTATAATGGCCGTATATTTTGGTCGTATAAGTAGACCTAGAAGTATGCCCGAGTGACCATATTTTGTGTTACGGTACTTAAATGTACGGATCGTATCTAATGCCCCCAGGCCACTTTTATGTAATTATTTTTGAGACCTTATAAAGAGTTTATCCTAGGTTTTTTGTGTAGCATTCGTTTGTCAGACTTTCTTCCTTGACTTCATAGCATTGAATACTTTATTGTTTTGGAGCTTTTGAGACAAGATTACAAACTTTTCATCTACTTTAATCAATAAAAGCATTATGACTTCTTTAATATTTTGTTTTTCGTTCTTTAATATGAGTAGCTAAATTTAATACTAAGGTTGTGAACCCAATGATAGTTGTTACGTGATTGGTAATTGGGTTTGATATATGCATAATGGATTGTTAGGTTTACTTCTTCTTTATTCTTCAATGTTAGTTAATGGTTGCAAACATTAACTTAAGCCATAAACCTTGCTTTATTTGGGAAAATAAGTTAGGGTTTGGTAAGAACAAGTAACAAGAACTTCGGGCGTTAACCCTCGTTTAATAAATTCACTTAGGAATAAGAGGAATTTACTTGGCACATATTAACTGTTCTTCATATCAACTTTTTTATATTTGGGAAAATCATAAAGAGAAATACCTCTTAACTATTAGGAAACATAAGAGAGTCAATTAGAGGTTAAGTGCATTAGTACAACAATCCATTAAAATTATATCATGATAAATAGACATAGCATTACACTTCATCTAAGGGGGAACAACCTGGTTTCTTTAATCCAATTAATTACAATCAAAGAAAACTAGTTAGTAAATGACCAATCTTTTATAAATTCACCGGAATAAGAAATTAAACCGCAAGTAAGTAGTCAACTACCTTAGCAACCTTTTGCACACCCTATTCCCTGTGGGATTCGACCCCAACCTAGTTGGATTACTATATTTGACAATGTCCACTTTACTCCATTCATTAGGTGCAATTTGAGCGTATAAAATTTTGGTACCGTTGCCGGGGAATACAGTTTAAAATTACTAAATAGTGTGTGCTTCACTTCAAGTCTTTTTCTATTCCATCACCTCATGTTTGTTGTTTTCAGTGAACCAGGTGATTATGGCCGGAAGAGGAGGATGTGGAGCAGCTGGTGGTAGGGGTGTACAAGTAGCCCCCAAAGACCAAAACCTGAAGAGGAGAATTCATTTGTGGATTAGATGCAAGAGGTGGAATATGCATCTTCTATTGTTCCACCTAGAGTTAATGCCCCAAGTTGCAAGATCGATGCTACTATCTATCTACTGATGATGAACCTCATCGACACTTGAAGAATTTCATTATATTGTGATCGACACCTACCCAGAATGCTATTACACCTGATGCAATTCGGTTAAAAGTTTTCAAATACTCTTTAGTCGGCGAAGCAAGAGATTGGTTTGAGAAGTTGCCCCATAATACTATTCATATGTGGGGTGAGCTGGTCAATGTTTTTCTCAAGAAGTTGTTTCCTCCAAGCAAGAAAGGCAAATCCATGGTAAAATCTATGAGTTCAAACAGCTTCTGGAGGAGCTATTATATGAGGCTTGGGAGAGATTCAATGAGTATTTGCAGCGGTCTCCAAATCATGGTTTTCCAGAGCCTATATTGATGGAGAAGTTCTATGCAAGGTTGGATCCGTTGACACAAGCAATGGCCAATAATGCAGCTAGTGGGTGTTTCATGGATAAGACATATGTCTGAATCACTCAGTTCCTTGATAAATTGACTACTCATAATCAAACATGGCATTCGGGTGGTGCTAATAGCGTAGCTTATGGGGCCCCGATGATCCATAATATTGTGAAACAAAACCAAGAGACACAGCAAACTCTAGCCAAACAAAACCAAAAGACACAGCAAACTCTAGCCCAACTTGCAACCAATATTTCTTTGTTGACAAAGAGTTTTGATGACAGAGAAATAAAGAAACTGAATGCAGTTGAAGATGTGTGGACAATGCCAAAAACGATGTACCAAGTTCCTGAGAGTCCATATCAAGAGGGACCTCCTATGCAGTATGAAGATGATAATTATATGAATAACTCTCAAGAGGGTTACCAAAGGCAGAACTAACAAAAAGGTTATCAGAATCAAAATCAGAATTAGTGGAGACCTCAACAGGGGCAAATTACAATAACAATTATGGTGGTTCGAACCAAGGGAACTATAATACGCTTAAATTACACCTTTTATTAGGGTAAAGCGGATAATGTCAAATATAGTAACCTAACTAGGTTGGGGTCGAATCTCACAGGGAATATGGTGTGAAAAGGTTACTAACCTCGTAGAAAGCTTAATTTAGGTCTAATGTCTTAATCCGATGATTTTTGTAAAAGTTGATTTTTTTATGACTAATTGCTTTGGGTTGTAATTTATGGTAAAAGAAACCAAGGTTGTGTCCCCTTTAGATAAGGTGTATGATCATGGGTATTGATCTTGATAACTTCTAATGGATCATTATATGAATGCACTTAACCTCTATATGAATCTCTACTATTTCCCAATAACTAAAGATTATCTCTTTCTATGATTTTCCCAAATATAAGAAAATAACTATGAAGAACGATTAATTATGCCAAGTAAACTCTTCTTATTCCTAAGTGAATTTATTAAACAAAGTTTAAAGCTTTGAGTCCTTGTTACTTATTCTTACCAATCCTAATTATTTTCCCAAATAAATCAAGGTTTATGGCTTTAATCGATGTTTGCAACCATTAATTATAAATGAAGGATGAAGAATAAATAAACCCTAATGATCCATTACGTGCATATCAATCACAAAACACTCATCATTGGGTTCACAACCCTAGTAAGGAAGTTTAGCTACTCATAGAAGAAGAAGAAGTACAATTAGAAATAATTGAAATCATAATGCTTACGAATTAATTGCTTGGAATTGAAGAGAAATTAATTGCAATTGTTTGTAATCCCCCAAAAGACTTCTAAAACTATGAGTATTTAGTGCTAGAGAAAATAAAAGCTGAAATGCGTGTCCCTCTTTACGAGAAACCTAAATCAGGTATTTATAAGAGTCTAAGTCGTGCAAAATATGATTGACAAAATTGCCCCCGACGGACTAATGTACGAACCTTACAATTTACACGGTCCGTAGAATTAGTGAGCAGTTCCTCATAAAATCTTCTTCAGTTACTAGATATACGATCCACTTTTACGGTAGTAACTATTATACGGTCCGTATAACTTGTCCGTACAATCCTCTTCCCTTTGAGACTTCGCTGGAACCAATCTACGGTGGGATTTACGGACCGTAAATAATATCGGGTCCGTACTTCTGCCTTGACTTCCTCTTCAGGTCTAAGGGCTTTCTGTTATGCATCTATGGTGGCTTTGATGGACAGTAAATATTATACGGTCTGTATGTTTCTTCGTATGAGTCAGGCTTCAATTATTTTTCTTTCTTTGAACATCTTTTTACTCCATTTCCATGACTTGCTCCCGCAATACGTTAAACATCTGCTACATATAACAAATACATCAAAAAGACCAAGACTTGATCAAAAACCAGTGAAACTTATGGCCAAAGAGCATCGAATGTGCCATAATTTCACGGCACATCAACACGCCCAAATTAAAGTCTTTGCTTGTCCTCAACCAAGTCGCACAACACAATGACTCAATCTACCACTTAGATATCGCAGAGTAATTATGTCTACATTGGTTTTGACTCTGAACTCCTGGCATGCACGTTTTTCTTCCAAGGACCACCCCATTTTTCTATTTTAAACCATATACAAAACCCAAGAACGCTATGACTAACAATGAAGCTTCAATGTATGACATTACATTATCGAACATATTATAATGCACACCAACACTACTTTAGGCGGTCACTTTATTTTGATCAATTCTCATCGTTATGCCCTCACATAGACTAAATAATGTCCCAACACACATATATACAACAAGAATGGGACGAAAACGAAAGAGAAGAGAAAAACACTCACACTCACAAAGAAATTCATATCTACACATGAAAATACCATAGGCTTGCCCTTATTTTCTATGTTTTCATCCTAGGCTCGTTCGGTTGTGATCACATTAGGACTTGTTTTGGCTTGTAATGTAGGCTTAAGGACGGGTAGGATACTTTTTGGATATTAGTGACTCACCCTCCTTGAACACTACAACATCTCTTCACCTTAATTCACCTCTTTTCTTTCCAACCCCTTTATTTTCTTTCAAGTTTTCGACTTCAATGTGATTTTATTCCTAACCAACTTGCAAATCTTTTTGTGTTACAATTTTCTGATTTTCCTCTTCTTCTTTTTTTTTTCTGTACATGCAACTACCACATCGAATCTCCACTAGCAACTTCCACCACCCCCAACTTATATTTTTAACATCTACTCTACCTTTAATTCACCCCCAACTTAGGCATTTTTTCTCATCTATTTAGTAGCATCAAGGAGGGAATGGGTGCGAAGATGAATTACTTGTACAAAGGGTAAGGTTTAATAATTGGCTAGCCAAGAAAAAGGTCAAAAGGCTCAAAAAGGGAAACTAAGGATATTTGAAATTTTGGTAAGGCTTATTTAGGTAAAGTGACTATTTACACAAAGAAAGCCTAAGATCATCTCACAACCAAACTAACTTTCGGATTTCAAACAAGACCAACCGGGCAAGTTCTAGATTATACATACATAAACAGAACCAAACTAACAACTCACACACACATTGGCATAAGGATAATTTTTTTTTTTTTACACTTGTGACCTCCTAAGTAGTCATTCATCACACACAACACCCCAATAATCATAATGTCATATAAAAAATCAATCATGTCAACCAATAACTATTTTAAGTATGCATTTCAAAATTTTGAGGGGTCCAACATTTCCAACAAACGATAACAATATGCCATTAGTTACAGAACAATACCAAATAAGTCAAAACTACTCTACTCAACCTAAGCAACATCCTAAACATGCCAGTTTCAACAAAATAAAACCCTCCTCAGGAAAAGAACTCTGGCAAAAAAAAGCCGAGCAGGTTCCTAAACACATATTTACACTACAACAATATCAAATAGTCCCACCCCCAACTAAAGAATCACGCAGACCGCCCTCGCGCATCAACGTAGGCATGTACAAGACAAGGGTTAGGACTACCTCGAGGCACACTATGTGCGATGCCCTCCTAGCGTGCACCCCCCGCCCCCGCCCTCAAGACGGTAGGGGCCGGATCAATCGGCCGCCGGGAGGCTCGTCCGAGTCCGGCAAAAATGGGTTCACTATTGGAACATTCGTCCCGGCCTCCTCTAGTACCTTAAGGCTAGGTACCGTCTACTCAATAGGGGGATCCAAATTGCTCGATGCCCCTGTGTAGTGGAAATCAACTATAGATAGCCGTGTGGCATGCCTCAGCTGGTACTCTTCCAACTCCACTGGGTCGACCCCCTTATCATCTTCCCCTAATCTCCGCCTCTTGTCTCTATCTTGGGCTGAGGTCTCTTCTTTTGAAAGTCGCACCACTGGCACCAAAGATGCCAAATCAATCGGCATTGCTGGTTGAGGGGTATTTTCAAACACTCCCCCTCCTTCACTTGAAGCGCAAGGACATCATCCTTCAGCAGAGTAATATCTTTTTTCACTACTTTCAAGTCTGCTGCTGACGATACCTTCTCCTACTCAAGTACTTTCCTCTCAATACCATCAATTCTGGAGTGAATTTGACGGTGTGAATTGGTGAGGGACTCCTATAGAGACTCCATCTCCTTTCGAACTACCCGTGCTATAACCTCCTCTAACTCCCCTAATAAGCTAGTGATCTGTCGAACCGCTCTGTCGGCCATTACATATGAGTCGTGAAAGTTTTATCTGTTAAATGGAATCATTATACCTCCAAGAAGTGTTGTAGACATGGAGGTGGAGTCGGGGTGGGGCGGGGCCGTGGGGACCGCTCGCAGGAACCTCGTGAGTTCCGGCGGTGAGGCCCGCAGATAACTCGGGAGCCGTTGTGGTAGCTGGTGCTGTCGTGGAGGTGGTCTCAAGACCCTCTTGGGGCTCCTCTAATGTCGTGCCCTCATCCTCATTCTCATCAGACTCATATCGCACAAATTCTGGGGCTACCACACCGCCTCGGGCTGCTGCCAACTTATCCTTAACCTCTTTATCTTGGCTCTTTAGCAAACTGTAGATGTGTTTTGCCTCATACTTATGGTCCCAGTATGGAAACTTTTGGATGTTAGCCTTCAGACAAAGGGCCGTAATTAAGCACGGCAAGACCAATGAAAGGACAGGCTGAGTTGCCCGCATTCGAACCTCATCGGCTATCAATTTTCCTATATCAATTGCATACCGGGACATGATGGAAGCCACTAGAATCGCATGGCTTATAGTGAGCTGATTATCTATCTGAGTTGGGTGTATTCTGTGCATCAGGACACTCCACCAGAATTGTGCCTCCACTGAAAGATCTTTCTTTTTTATCGGCACGCTAGACTTGGTGTACCAAACTAGATTCCCTCTAGAAATCACCGAGGCCACCCACGGTAATTCTTTTATTATATCAGTCCTGTTCCCCGCCATTCTATAGTCTAACTTATCAGTGTTTGTCGACGGTTCATAGTTGTCCCCGAAATAGAATCTATTTATGGCTTTGCTGGAGAAGTCAATCTTCACACCCCTAATAGTTACCTTCTAGAGGCGTATGACTGTCTTTTCTTGTTGGGCTGGCCTGTACCTGTTGTTTATCTCCGCAAAGATAGTTGGCGTAAAACTCTCTCACTATGGAGGATATATGTTCGGTGGTTGGCTACAAACCCTATCCATGGTGATCAATGATGTTGTATGGTGGGGAAATGTTCCAACCCCTTGAAACGGATCCCGCCTCTCCTCATAGATGTTCCTACGCGAAAACCCCCGTCCTCCTTCCTTTGGCTCCGACTCTTTATCATATATTTCTTTCAAACCTTAGACCGAGAACCTAATAGAATGTTCACCTCTCCTTCATTCTGTTCTCATTTAGGCATGCCGCCTCTCCGACATCCCTCCTCCGCAATTAGTCGCCTCCTCCCGACTAGACAGATCAGGAGAGCTTGATGAGTGCTCCCCATCACTGCTGGACCCCTCATCAGACGGGGGTTTGCCAGAGTTTGGGCTGCTCTTTGTGGCCTCGTGTTTCATGCGACAGGAGCCTGGTCTTCATCACTCACATGGTCCTGATCACGGAGCCTAGTTCTGACTTGGGTCCGACCTCGCCCTCGACCCTGTCCTATGGCCTGGGCATGACCCCTTGTGATAGCCATACCTGTGGACTACATATTAGTATCTACAATAATGAAAGTGTAGACAAGGATGATAATTTACAAACATAAATAAAAAAAATATATATATACGGACCGTGAAAAACATACGGTCCGTAAAAGAGACCGTAGATAGGTGACAGAATGGCATGCTTGTTCATGGAGATTCTACGGTGGAGTTCTACGGGTCGTATATTTTTTACGATCCGTAAAACTCCTCGTAGATTTGGGACAGGAAATTTGGGAACTGAAGCAACTATTTTACGACATAAGTTACGGTCCGTAAAATTTCTACGGTCCATAGGTTATGTCGTAAAATAGGAACAGAGAGACTCAATGCAACTTGGTATATATACGACACAGATTTACGGTCCGTAGAATTTCTACGGTCCGTAAATCTGTCCGTATATATACTTTCTCTGTAATCAGTTACCCAGACTTCCCCGTGACCCATATGCATTCAAGACTTATTTTTATACATGGAACCCCGTTATTTTGCTCGTATCATGTCGGGGTTACTCAGACTTCACCCCAATCTACTCTTTTTCTCATTCAAGCATTTTATCGAACAGTTGGTGGGCATAACGAATTGTTATATCAATTAAGATATTGACACTCGAGATGCCCACCGACCCAATGGGGATTTCGAATACTCATTCCCCATGAGTCCGCATGTTAAACACAAAAGACAACCAAAGCCTCGCCCTATCTAATTTCAAGAATCTAAACCCCATACAACAAGATTTCACGAAATCACACAAAAAGGGCATTGAGAGACAAATGGGCATTCGTCCCTCTCGCTAATATGCAACTTAAGAGCAATATGAAGATATGAGAGAATCAACAAACCTTGTAAGGACGCGGATGATCAAATAGACACAGAGAATAAAAAAAATTGCTTCTTGCTTCACTTTCACTTTGCTGCTAAGGTTATGGGTATAGAAGAGAGATTCGTGGGTATAGGAAGGGTTATGGATATTTGTAACTGATGATTTGTGGGAGTGAAAAGGGATGTGATTTGGTAGTGGAAGGAGTGTGTTTTAGAGTTTTAGTGGGAAGAGGAGAATGGATCGGTAATTTGAATGTGAAGCAAAGATTTATGGTCTTTTTATTTTTCTCTTTAACCTGTTTGCCTTTTTAACTTACACAGCCTTTTATTTTTGTCAATCTATCGTAAAA
>NC_081345.1:75381918-75405728 GCF_029784015.1 Lycium ferocissimum
GGTTTGGGCCAAATTTGGGTTCTCACACTACCTCCATCTAAAAGCTTAAATCATAGATGAGAGATATTTTTAGAGAGAAACACCCTCCACAAAGGGGAGGCCTCCCGAGTGACACAAAAGTGGTGGAGGTAATCATATAGAGAAGTGTCTTTTGCCATTTAGCGCCCAAAGTGAAATTACTTCCAAGTTGTGGAGTGCAGAAGCTTTGGTGGAAACGGGCCTATAGAAGAAGCAGAGACAGAGGCGCCATCTGAGGTACCACGTGAAATTGAGGAGTGCAAGAGAAAATTTCAAATGTCGTTGAAGTTAATCTTGTGCCAAATGTTCCAAAGACCCAAGATGTGAGTAGTGACAAAGGGAAAAGTAAACTTACCGGGCACTCAGGCCTTTCACTCAATTGATAAAATCTTCACCTCCCTTTCCTCAGAGGTTAGTGAAGAAGATTGTGAATGCTAAGTGTCAACGTTTCTATGATCAACTGAAACAACTATCGATGAATATTCCATTTCTTGATGGCTTCCAAGAGATGCCGAGTTTTGCAAAGTATTTTAAGGATCTATTGACGAAGAATAGGCCAACCAAGAATGACACAGTGAGTGTGACTCACCATGTTAGTTATGTAATAGCTATAACCAGGGTTCAGAAGAAGGAGGATCCAAGGGCTTTTACTATTCCATGCTCTGCTGGCCATCATGATTTTTCTCATGCTCTCTGTGATAATGGGGCTAGCATTAACCTAATGTTGCTTGCTATCTATAAGCAATCAGGGTTAGGAATTCCTAGACCTACTAGCATACGACTATAGATGGCCAGTTAGGGTTGTTGATGACATGCTTGTTCGGGTTGGCGAATTTTTTCTATAGGCAGATTTCATGATTCTTGATTGTGCTGTTGATCGAGATATTACTATTATTCTGGGAAGACCTTTCCATGCCACCGGAAGGGCTCTCATGGATTCAGAGAGAAACGAGACCAAATTTTGTGTTAACGATTTGAAAGCATTTAGGTTGTTGATGCTATAGATGTGGTAGATGAGGCTATTAAATTCAAGATGGAAGAAGAGTGCCTTGGGGAGACATTACAGGCTATCCTATTCAATTTTGATGCAGATGATATGGAGGGGTATGTAGAGACTATAAATTCGGTTGAAGGATTGGGATACTATTCTTATCAACCAAAGAAATTGCCTTTTGATCTTGAGAATCGAAAAGCTCCTCCAGCAAAACTATCTATTATTGAGCCGCCAAAGCTTGAGCTCAAGCAGCTCCCAGCACATCTGAGCTATGAGTTTCTTGGTCAGGATAATACATTGTCAGTTATTGTTTCTGCTTTGCTAACTGCTAAGAAGTCTCATAAGGTTATCAATGCGAGACTTGATGGGTTTAAGACGTGACTGGCTACATTAGAGAGGTAGGACCCGAGGGTGATTTGGCACCACTTTGGGATGAGTTTAATAAGTTCAAGGTTGATGTTTAGGCATTGCGTGCTAGAGATCAAGCTGACTTGGAGGATCCCACTTAGACGATACCGGTGGATATATCATCACTCATACATGTTGAAAATTTGATAGAGGAGAATGATGAGGATGACTCCCCGATTAAGAACAAAGGTAAAAGGAAGTGGGACGATGTGGATCCATCTGGTGAAGTGACTAGGAGGTTGCGCCTCCAAGAGAATGAGAACATGCAGATAGCCATCGAGGTAGGGGCATCTCCAAGGAGCACCCAGGCATAGGTGCTCGATTTTAGCCAGACATTTCCACCTGTCATCCCTCAGCCAGCTGCCGATGTGGTGTCAGTTCATACTTCTGAGGCAGAGACACCTCCTGATGTTCCCAGTGCCTAGTTCGCCCAGGTATGCCGAACCCTCATTTGTGTGCTTTGTTCGATGCATTGGGGACAATGCAAAATTTTTGGTTGGGATAGGCTATTTGGTTTATTGTTGTACCTTGTATATATGAGTCTAGGAACCCCCTCGGCTTTTCTTGGCCGGTATTCTTTTCTTGAAGGGTTTTATTTCTGTTGAATCTGGCATGTTTAGATTGTTTAGGTAAAATAGAGTACTTATGACTTATATGGTAGTGGTTTTTGAACTTATGGCATGTTAGGCATGGTTGGTTGAAATTCCTGAATTAAAGTGACCCCTCCTATTTTTTATGCATACTCAGATATTGCTGTTGATTGACATGTATGATTCTTTTTGTGACGTTATAAGTATTGGGGTATTGTGTGTGATGAATGTTCGCATGAGAGGTTACACTCGACTTAACAACAAAGATCCTTATGCCATTGTGTGTGTGAGTTGTTAGTTATTGTTAATATACAGCATTTGTAATCTAGAACTTGCCCCGTTAGTCGTGCTCAATTTCTAAGGATAGTTTAGTTGTTGAAATGATCTTAGGCTTTCTTTGGATGATTTTTTGTGCATCCTTAAGCCTTTAAGCCTACCCGTTCACATAAATAATCCCTAATCTCCCATTTTGAGCCTTTTGACCTTTTCTTGACTAACCGCGAACTAACCATTACCCTTGTTTAAATTCTCCCTGTTTTGCACCCGTTCCCTCATTAACACTTTGAGAAGATCAAATTAAGGCTAAAAGCCTAAGTTGGGGGTGACACACATGACGTGGATATTGAGGCATAACGCCTAAGTTTGGGGTGGTAGTAAGTTTGCATAGTAAAGAGAGTCGGTGTGGAATGTAACTGCTTGCATTAGATAAGTATAAAAAAAAAAACTTGGTTGTGTGTTTATGTAAGAAATAAAAGCAGTAAGTATAGACCACACTAAGGTTAAAGGATTGAGGGAAGAGAAATGAAGAAAAAAACAAAAAAAGGGAATAAAGACTAAGAAGTGTAGTGTTCAAGGAGGGTGATTCACTATTACCTAAATATTTATCCCACCAGCCCCTAAGCCTACAATACAAGCCGAGAATAAGTCCTACTGTGATCGCAACCAAATAGTCTGAAGTTGACAGTATTGAAAATAAGGGCAAGCATATTGCATTTGCATCTGTAGTGCATGAAATTCTTTGTGAGTGTGAGTGTTCTCTTCTTCTTTGTCTCTGTCCCTGTTCTTCTTGCGCATACGTGTTTGCGAACATTTTTTTATCTGTGTGAGGGTATAAGGGTTGAATGTGTAAAAGGAGTGACCACTCGAAGCGACATTTGTACGTGCATTGATACTTCTGATAATGTGATGTCATAGATTGAAGCGCCATTGTGAGTCATAGTGAATTTGAGTTATGTGTTGTATCTGTGAGTATAAAAGTGAGGTGATTATCTATGAGAAACATGCACGCCTGTAGTTAAAAGCCAAAACCATTGTAGACATTATTAATTTGTGATATCTAAGTTGTAGTCGAGTCATATGTGTTGTGTTACTTGCTTGAGGACAAGCAAAGACTTTAAGTTGGGGGTGTTGATGTGCCCCATACTTTCGGCATATTTGATGCCTTTTGACGATAAGTTTTACTTGTTTTTAAGCAAGTTTGTGTTGTTTTGATGTGTTTTTATTATGTTTTAAGTAATTGATGGTTTATGTTACACCTCGGAAAAATTTCCGTTGATGCACAGTGAATAGACTAATGAAGGGCACCAAGTATGTGATGTTTTAATAAGTAAGAAATAGCATTTGATGATCCTAATTGAGATTTCAAAGACATTCGAAGTAAGAGAAGAAAGTTTGCCAAGAAAGGCAAGGTATACATTATGTATCGAGAAAGATTTACGAGTAATAAGTTAATGATGAATTAATGATGTCTTGGAGAAGAGTTATAATGTCCCTTAGATTGTTAATGAGGTGTTAAACAAGTGTTAAGAAGGTTCCATAAGGATTGGAGATCAAACGAGTCGACGAGAACGAATTCCGGGAAGTTGGGGCAACATACGGTCCAACATACTGGCCGTATAAAACATACTAGCCGTATGTTAGGCCGTATGTTCTGCCCAGAATGGGACCTTCACTGGACCAAACATACGGCCAGACATACGGCCAGTATAAAAGATACGGACCGTATGTTGGTCCGTATGTTCGTGTCGGGACAGATTTTAAGTTGATATAAGGAGGACCCAAGTTCATTATTTCATTTCATTTTCTCACTCCACACCTCAAGAACCCTCTAGAAAACTCTCCATACTTCTTCCACAAGAACTCAAGCAAGATTCATGATCAACCTCATCAAACCAAGGAAATCAAGTGTAAGAAACTCATTGGAGTCCATCCAAGGCAAGACATCCCATTGGAAGTGAACTAGGGTTTTGGCTCAAGTGAAGTATTTCCACTCAAGGCTCATTCCCATACTATCTAAGGTAAGTTTTATGATTATTCCATGTTGTTTGTGTTTTATGATTATTCCATGTTGTTTGAGATATTGAGAGGTTGAAAGGCTTAGATTGTGAAAGGAAATTGGAAATGGGTCACAAAGATGAGAATAATGAGATTTTTAGTAGTAGCTTGGGATGAGTCATGATTCTTGATAAGTTGTGATTATAATTATGTTATAAATGATATTAAGGATATGGGATAAGCATTATATGTGAGTAAATGTAATAGTGAACTATGACCATAATTATGGAGGGATTGAAGTGAAATTGTGAAATGTGGATAAGGTAGAGTGAATGAAGATTATTGGTTATAATATTGTGAATGTTATTATAGATGTTTGGGAGTTGATATACAATATGGGGAAAGTTGTATAAACAAAGGAAATGCTGCCCAATTTTCTCTAGCTTTAGTTGAGCATGTTCATGTGATCGATTAGCTAATGTTAATGCGAACTCTGTTGAAGGTAACAACGTGAGCGTTGAAGGAGAACAAGCAAGCGATAGAATAGCTAAAAAAAAAGGTATGTAAGGCTAGTCCTTTCTTTATAAGACATGACTCCATGGCATGAATTCTCCTATATTACCATGACTTTCCTACACATCGGAAATTATGAGTCTATGGTTATAAAGAGCTTTTCATACGATAAAGAAAAGAGATACGATGTGAGTATGATGATGATGACTATGAGTTGAGCCTAAAAGTTCTAAAGTTCATGATATGCTGATTCCATGAAGTTCTTGCTATGAATACGATATGATGTTTCTACAACCTAACGACCCTATTTACGATCCCTTGAGGTTACTCGTTGTGTTACACTCACCTTAAAATGTTAGCTTCTTCAAGGTGAGATATGATGAATATGATCACTCCATAATGTAATCGGGGGTTCTCGACCTTATGTCACCCCGATATTATTATAGATTGTCTATGAGCTCTAATGCATGTCCTGTGACAAATGTTTCGGAAAAATTACGAGTCTATGTTCATAGAGGATTTCATATGAGATAAAGGTAAGAGATATGCCATAAATACGATAATGGTAATGATGAGCTTATGTTTAGAGATTATAAGCCTATCATACGATATTTTTTTTTATGAAGTTCATGCTACGAATATGATATGATTTTCATAGATTTTCTTTAAATTCTAATGCATGCTCTATGAAAAGTTCATGATAAGTTATGAGATATATGTGATGATATGATTCCACCGCGCCTAGATGGCCGGACATGTCACCGCTAGGCGTCGCTTATGGTTCCACCGTGCCCGAATGGCCGATGACCACCACTAGTGGCCGCGTACGAGTACACCATGCCTGTAGGTCGATACATGACCACCACTAGTGGGCGGCGTATGATGGTTACTCGGACGCGGGTTAACGATGAGGACATATGTGATATGATAAACGTGATATGATGATATATGTGATTTCATGGTATATGTGATATGATGAAAATGCACTTACTCTTAAAAGTTAAGCAGGTTATGTCCTCATCTCATGTCTTATGATTTCTCTATTATGTTCATTTTATTCACGCCTTACATACTCAGTAACATGCTCGTACTGATGCCCTTTTTTTTGGACGCTGTGCTCATGCCCACAGGTAGACAGGGAGGCAACCCAGATTCATAGGAGCCGATTAGCAGACTTTTGAGAGCACTCCATTATTCCGGAGGTGCCATTGATTTACTATTTTGTGTACATATATGTTTTGGGCACGACGGGGTCCTGTCCCGTCCATATGTCTAGTACTCTAGTAGAGGCTCGTAGATACGTATGTGCGGGTAATATGGTCTCACGATTTCCCCATTGGTATATATGTATTATTTTGATAGCCGAAGGGCTTATGTATATATATATATATATATATATATATATATATATATATATATATATATATATATATATAAAGGTAAATATGTTACTAAGTGAAAAATGGTTTTCCCTATGATTAAAAGTATGAGAATAATGAATGAACGCAAGATGAGTATGATGAGTAATAGAATGAGTGGTGCTCGGTGGTTAGCCCCGAGTACCCGTCATGGCCCCTAGTCGGGTCGTGACAGTTTAAAGGACAAAAACAAGGAAATTGCATTAATTGGCCACAAATGAGAGAAGTAAGGACTGTACATAGTATGGGCCGTTCCCCTGATCGTATTTCAGAAGGTGGAAGAAACAGAAAGTTTAAATTTGATGATGATGGATACCGTCAACTTTTACAGACCTTATATATTTATACGAGCCGTATTTATATATATATATCCGTATCTTGTCTCATAATCTGAAGATGAAGAACTGAAGGAAGACAAGTTTGAAGAGATATACGGACCGTACTTCATTGTACAGGCCGTATATGTTGGTCATATATATTGACCTAGAAGTATGCCTGAGTGACCATATTTTGTGTTACGGACCATACTTAAATGTATGGACAATATCTAATGCCGTCAGGGGAACTTTTGTCAGATGTAATTCCGCATTTTTGAGACCTTATAAATAGTTTATCCTAGGTTTTTGTGTAGCATTCACTGTCAGACTTTATTCCTTGACTTCATACCATTGAATACTTTATTGTTTTGGAGCTTTTGAGACAAGATTACAACTTATTCATCTCCTTTAGTCAATAGTAAGCATTATGACTTCTTTAATATTTTGTTCTTCGTTCTTTAATATGAGTAGCTAAATTTAATACTGTGGTTGTGAACCCAATGATGGGTGTTATGTGATTGGGTAATTGGGATTGATATATGCATAATGGATTGTTAGGGTTTACTTCTTCTTTAGTATTCAGTGTTACTTGATGGTTGCAAACATTAACTTAAGCCATAAACCTTGCTTTATTTAGGAAAATAAGTTAGGGCTTGGTAAGAACAAGAAACAAGAACTCGGGGCGTTAATCCTCGTTTAATGAATTCACTTAGGAATAAGAGGAATTTACTTGGCATATATTAACCATTCTTCATATCAACTCTTTTATATTTGGGAAAATCATAAAGAGAAATACTTCTTAACTATTGGGAAACATTGGAGAGTCAATTAGAGGTTAAGTGCATTAGTACAACAATCCATTATAATTATATCAAGATCAATACCCATAGCATTACACTTCATCTAAGGAGGACACAACCTTGGTTTCTTTAATCCAATTAATTACAATCAAAGCAAAATAGTTAGTAAGCGACCAATCTTTTACAAATTCACCAGAATACGAAATTAAACCGCAAGTAAGTAGTCAACTACCTTAGTAACATTTTCACACCCTATTCCCTGTGGGATTCGACCTCAATCTAGTTGGGTTACTATATTTGACAACGTCTGCTTTATGCCATTCATTAGGTGTAATTTGAGCGTGCCATCCTTCCAATTAAACTTAATACCCTACTTATAAAATAAAAACACGTCCTACAAACAATTTAAACCAACAGTCACAATGATTAGTTATCCAAATGGCAATAGTCACATAATAGTTACTAACTCTCAAATGTGTTCCTTCGGAATAGTCACTATCATTTCCACCCTACTTATAAAAAAAAAAAAAAAAAAACGTCTTAAAAACAATTTAAACCAACAGTCACAATGATTAATTATCCAAATGGCAATAGTTACTAATTCTCAAATGTGTTCCTTCGGAATAGTCACTAACATTTCCATTTGAAGTCCTTCAACCGTTAAAGTCCAATCTAAATAAAGGTTTCTTATAAATATTATTTACGAAATGTGAAAGAAGCCATTCTTCTTAAATCGGCATTCTGACAATAATTCTTCGATTGTTGAAGAAATACTCATGTTCCTATTCTTTCAATGTTTACTCCATCTTCTAAAAGTCCTTTCTCCCGTTGGGTTAAGTTCTTGTGATAGAAGAGATCAAATACTACAATCTTGATTTCTTAAGTAGTCATTGTATTCTAAGGATAGAATTCCCATTAAACCAGTTAAACCGTGTGGAAAAATTATTATCCTAAAGATAATTTTCTGGAAACGTCTTATCTATCTCTTTATTTTAAAATTTTCTTGCACAATTTTACTCCATGAGTTATTTTTAATATTCTACAACATCATCGGGAATTCTATACAAGTGAACTATGACAAGGATGGAGAGTTGGAGACCTCAGTTGGTTCATGTTGTAGGATGGAGGGTTATCCTATTACAAGATCCAAGGACCAAATATGATTGTGTGAATTTGGAGATGTAAAAAAGATCCAAAGTGATTTGGCGAAGAATCGCAAAATTTTACACCAAAATAAGACTAATGCTACTTCGGAGGCTCGCTGCAAGCCCGCTGGAGAAATTCATCTCTAATAATTTTGTACTTATGTATCTCAGTCACCATTTAACATTTAATTTCTTTTCATCTAAGAGAATTGAATTTTGAAGTTCTTACTTTGGATGTAAAGTTTAGTTGTTAAATGCTGAGGATTCTGGGAAGAAATGATACTTTTTTGCCCTCTGCTTGTTTTTATTAGTGTTCTATTTCCACCGTACTTAAATATATGTTTATTAACTGTTGTTTTTCGCTCATATTTACTTACGCAAATAAGGCATTTGCGTCAAAACAAAAAAGTACTACATTTCGGTTGAAAGCTATTCTTTTGATATAGTTATAGAAGCATTGATGATATTGAATTTGAAGTCCATTTCAAACATAGTGGATGTTAGAGTTTAGAGGTAGATTTAGAATTTGAAAGTGTGCCATACTGCTTTGAGTTTTTCATTTAATCTATTTTAAAAATCGGTTCGGATTATTCATTTTTTCAGTTTGTATACACAAATCGATCAACTGAAATAATTTACTAATTATGAAAACTTTCATCAAAGCACAAAATTTCAATACTATTACCAATATAGAAGTATACTATCATTTATTTACAATTCTAAGTTCTCGGCAAGTTTTCATATTATGAAGCTGTCATCTGACACAAGTATGGATAATTAAAACTAAAACAGCTATAGATTCACATTTGGATTCTCCAATTATTAATAAGCACTTTGAACTTTGAAACAATCAATTTCCTAAATAGAGGAAGCAAATAATTTAAGGAGAAATTGGTTGGAGTCATCTCAAGACCCTAGGGTGAAACTACCAGTGCTTCACAAGTGACACCACAAAGGCATTTTGTATACCCGCTCTTATTGGAGTTACACTATTATTTTTTCTCTTATGAGTTTGGCTTAACAAACTGGAGTTTTAGTATTTTCTGTGGATGCAAGTTTGGCTTCCTGTACGTTTATGTGTTTTTAACGACGACGACGAATAAAATATTAGGGTCAAACAATTCAAATGTTGTATTTTTTTATTTTTTTTTTAAATTACATAGGGTGTAGGGTCAGGGGCGGATTTACCAAGGTCCAAGGGGTGTCATCTGACACCGCTTGGCCGAAACTTTTTATACTAAATACACATATAAGTAATACATTAAAAAACGTAAAAAGATGATACCTGAAAGGAGTGACACTACTTGACCGGTAACGCTTCTTAGCGCAGTGGTCACGCTTTGCATCTCCATAGACGTAGTCGCGAGTTCGAACCTCGGCGGCTGCTTGGTTTTTGAAGTTTGGAATCTCAAATATCTGAAAAATAGAATCAGTTGGTATTGAACCCTTGACCTCATTTACAATAAGTGTCAACAAAACCATTGCACCTGAAATCGTGTTGGGTAATCTACTATTCAAAAAGTAATCTTTTCGTTTGTGCATACATTTCAGAAAAGGAGTATTTGTTTAGATGATTTATAGTCATATTTGCATTATGCTTAATTAATATGATATGGATTATGTTTTTTTAAGTATGATGTGGTTTCAATGATTGGTTTATGTTGTACTTCTATAAAATGTAGAGCCATATCATGGATTTCAGCTCCGTGGATTTTTTCCTTTTTTTTCTTGGATTCAATCTTTAAGGTCTTAGTATTAAACCCATTGTATTCATATATATCACTTGTTGCAATTTCAACAGTAACTATTTACACATAAATTTATCTTCTACGTTGAAAGTATTGAGTTTAGACTAACCCGATGCGACAATGCGTCCATCACCTCTATTAAAATGTCGACACCGTTTATAAAAAATCCTGCGTACGCCACTGAGTTGGAGAAGGGGAAATGGGGGAAGGGATTACAATGTGAGGATTTGAACCCTCCTCACCAACAAGGTGGAAGTTCAGGTAGCCAACCCAAATGTTGTATTATTTGTAGCGTAACATATATTTTCACATGACCAACTTTATGTTACATTTTTAAGAGGGATATCAATATCGACAAATAAAAAATCTCGTCATGACAGAGTAATTGAAAAAGATGAAAGGAACATACTGTCACGACCCAACTAGGGGCCGCGACGAGTACCCGATACTTGTACCGGGCACCCCCTGTCATACGTCTTATTCTTATTACTAAGTGGGCCGTATAAACAACGGCATTTTTTTTTCCTTATAACATCGCCGATAATAGCATACATGTAAACGGTAGTAAGATCAAGCATGCTTTCGACATTTTACACGGTGACAAAGACAACTAGGGTACGTGAAACATCTACATGTACATATCGTTCTACGAGCCTCTAAACACGATACATATAATTACAAGTAAGCGACTTTCTTGTGTCCAAATATATACATAAAGGTAGTACCCAAAATAGAAGCTCGAAATAAGCGGAGCGCCTCTCGATGTACGGTGGGGAAAGCTCCTAGGGATCGAGCCCGTCAACAATTGTCGACTGCGTGGCATGAGACGCGCCCCCGAAGAAAGGGGTCGGTACGAGCGAGTGTACCGAGTATGTAAGCCATGGAAATAATACAATGAAACATGTAACATGTGAGCAATAACAACATGTGAGACCGTAGATCATATGACGGTATAAAAGGATAATGACCCGTAAGTGCCTTTCGGGCGGACGTCGTGCTTGCTTATACATACTTTTGTTCAAAACATTTCGTATCATATACATGTGAAAATAACAAGTCATGTCGCCGAAATACGTCGGCTTCCCACATGTGTCCCGCGTCGGGCATCCCGCGTCCGGGATGGAATTACGCCAGCTGACCAGGTGGCAATGCGTCTATAGCGCAACATGTATCCATTCCCCAAAATTCCCCATTTTCATATACATATCATATACATGTCATATACATATCATATACATGTCATATACATATCATATAAGCAGCATGCATGAGAACCCAAAGAAAGTCATGTGTCTACCGGGGTGACGTAAGGTCGGTGGCCCCCGATTACCTTATGGAATAACCACGGTCGCTTCGTCTCACCTTGAAGGAACAATCATTATAAGGCGAGACCATCAATGAATAGCAACACCACAAGAAAACATAAGACAAGATTATAAAGTTTCTATAAAACAAGTAATGGGAATCGGTATGCACGTATATCGAGGCTCAAGTGACGAACATAAAAACACGGTCATCATGTACCATTTGGTCATTCACGAAGGTTTCAAGGCATTCCGATTTCATTTACAAAGGTTTTGGGCGTTTGAACATCATTTCACCTTAAAGCACAAGTTATAGGTTCAATTCTCTGAATGAATAGTGAATAAGTTTAGGTGTCGTTTCCGAGGGGTAGGACTTTTCCCGAGGGTCGGATTTTGACCTATACTAACTAGGACATGCCAAATGAAGGAGAGGTAGGCTTCACATACCTTTTACGCTTTGTACACGTCTCCAGACTCAAGCTCCAAGTTCGCCAAAATCTACAAATTGGTCATGTTTACCAAACATGATTAGTGCCTTTGGAATTGGATTCTTAAAATAAAACTTGGCTACCGAAATTTCGGCAGCACCCTTCCCCCTATAAATACTCCACCCCACCAAGTTCAACTGGCCAATTTCAATCAACAACAATCCGGGGAATTCAATCCGGCCAAATAACAACCAACAATACCAACAACAATATAAGCAACATCAACAATACATTCTAGCGCAAATAGTCTTATTTTCCAAATAATCCAACAACTAACAACTTTGCACTTACAATATATATTGTTCATATTCACATACTAATTTAAAGTCATTCAAACATAAACCAAATGCATTTCAAACTATATATCCAATATTCAACAATTCCAACAATATAATTCAATACAATATAATTCACATAATATTCCAACAATACCATCAACATACTACTTACCCGCATCTTCCAATTTATAAAACAACAACAACATTTTTTTCCTTCTTTTAAATTCAAGCACAACAATCCAATTTTCATTCCTCCAAACCATTAAATCTTTATTCTAACATCATAAAACCTTCCATAACAACAATTTCCATTCTAATTAAAATCAATTCATCCCCTCTTTTCACTAGCTTGAATTCGGCCAACACACCCCTTAAGCATACTTTTCATGAGCTTCCATATTTTCCATGCACTACAACATAAAATTAACTCAATTTTTCATGCAATACACAACACACAACACACACACACACACACCCTCACGCACACACTCACACTTCCACAACACATGAATTTCATCCATTTTCATACTCTACAACATGCATAAACACTTATAACATGCAAAAGAGGAATTAAACCTTACCTTTTCCTCAACTTCTTCACTTGACTCAATTTACCAACTTGTGTAAATATGTGTTTTTCTTGCTCCACCAACCACTCCAACTTACTACAAACTCTTCAAGGGATTGTTTGGCTATGAAGAACAAGTTGAGAATTTTCTCCTTTTGTTTTCCTTTTTTTTTTTCGGTTTTTCTCCTTTTTTTTCTCCTAGGGCCGAATAGCTATTTTTCTTTCTCTCTCTCTTTTCTTGCTTTCTAACTCTTGGAATTCTAGAGAAAAAGATGAACAATTCATCCCTCCATATCCTTATATACTTAGTTCCCTCCAATAAAATTTAAACAAATTGCCCCTTCTTTGGCTTATTTTCATTTGGCCACTTTTTTGAAAGTGGGGCCCATGGCCAAGTTGCCATTTCTTGAAAATTCTCTTGAAAATTCTAGCAACTTTCTCTTATTTCATGAAAACATTTCCCTTGTTCCAAATTTGCCCCTAGCCTTTCTCCGTATTTCCATGAGTCATTTTGCAAATTTACCATTTTACCCCGGCCTTTCTTATTATTCCAACTTTACATTTTCCATACGCGACTTGTGTCACTTTGCCTCGACTTACCCGAGGGTACAAAATACGGAATGTAACATCCTCCCCCCCTTTAGAACATTCGTCCTCGAATGTTGAACTGACCTTATAGGGGGTTACCACATTTCGGGGAGGTTTCCTTTATGGTTGTCGTACACAATCACTCAACACGTCCATTCAGATACTTGGTTGACTTATACTTTCTTGTTATCCCATACCTCATAGGTCGCCGTCATCCTTTATATCTCTACCGATCTCTTTCGGTTATCTTCCTTGGTTGTTCTCTATATTTGCGTCGTACCGCACCCGTTGTCAACTTGGTTGTACGCCTTCTCTTATAGTTGCTCGATGTGCCAACATATCCCAAATTCTTGTTATCCTCTCATTCGTAACATTTCCAACCACTACTTAACTTACCCTGATTCTAGGGTTGTACTACACCGTTTCCTTTTCACCGGCCAGGTCTAACTCGGTCTACGCAACCTCTATTATGTCTCCCGTCACCCCATATACTCTAATATCATCTAGGCTACCCTAACTTCACATTTGTCTTCTATCTCTATACTTATGAAATTTTGGGATACTTCCCAGGGGGTCACCCATCATGGAATTGCTCCCATTCCAGCACGCTTAACCCTGAAACGTTAACGTATTCCGGTATCTTAATGCTAACATATTAGCATCCACTCTCCCGCACGGCTTTGTCACGTAATCCAGGGCAGGTTAGAGTATTAGTCACTTTCGATACGCTCTCGGAACGTACTTTTCCCTTAATTACCATTTTAGCCCTCTAGGCCCTTAATACTCACTTCTTGTCTATGCATATAACTATCTTTTGTCCAGGATCTCTAGATTTTCATCAACACATAAAGAATGACACATGACGGTATAGGGTTTAAATCGATCACATAAGTACTTTATAAAGGAATGCCGGTAGGTACCCGTAGTCGCGTCCCGGGAGGGCTCGGGATCCCGTTGTCTTCGTTAGTGCAAATATGCGGTTCCGAGGACCGCCCGTACCAGGTGCTCCCCCTCGCCCTCGACCACGACCGGCCGGGGCTCGGGACGACGTCCGGAGGGCGCACGGTCGACGACGAACCAATGGCGGATCCGGCGGGGCCGAGTCCGGTCTCTCCCGGTCCTCGTGGGCGATCACGCATCAAGTGGTCGGTCGACCACAAACGAAACAAGCTCCCGTGTCCAGTAGCAAAGACCGCCGGAACGTAGCTTGCCACATCGAGTGCATCGCGCGGTGGGGGGTGGCCTGCGTCCTATTCGACTCGGCTCTAGGTCGGGACACGATGCTCGCCGGCACTCGATCCGGTTCCGGACACGGAATCTGCCGCGGTGCTCGTCCCCCTATAGTCGCCACGGCCCCAAAAGATCTAGCCTCTTTGCGGGGCCCCTATCCGAATCCCGCTCGCCCCTCCGTTGTTGGTATTGTTCCTCCAGGTTTTGGGCGTGGGCCTGAATGCGAGCGATAGTCATCCCGTCCTGGAGTGAGGCTGTCAAGCATTCTTTAGCCAAATGTGGCCCTAGTCCTCTCACGTACTGGTGCACCCGGCCCCCCATATCCGCTACCATAGCCGGGGCGTGCACTGCTAGTGAGTCAAAACGGAGGCTATATTCCCGAGCACTCATATTTCCTTGTCCGAGATTCAAGAACATGTCGGCTCGGGCCCGTCGAACCTCGGCGGTAAGTAATGTCGCGAAAGGGCCTCGGTGAACTCGCCGGACCGGAGGAGGCGCATTTGCTCCCTCGAGGAGATCCAATTATTATACCAATGGACTGCTATATCCCGCAATCTATACGAAGCCAACTCTACCGACTCGGTCTCCGAAGCATGTATTATCTTCAGCGTCCTCAACATTTCATCCAAAAAGCTTTGCGGGTCCTCCTCCGGTTTCGATCCATAGAACTCGGAGGATTTAGGGAGATAAAATCACGGGCTGCGGCGCCGCCGCCCGTCCCCTTGGCCCGTGTCCCCCGGCCGAGCTTGTGCGGCAACTAACCGGGTCGGCAATCGGATAGCTTCCGTTACCGCCGGCCCGCGGCCGCCGGTGCCGGTGGCCGGAGCTCTATCCCCGCTCCGCTAACACGGGGAAGCGGAGGCCTCGTTGTGGGACTCGCCACCTCTACTTCCGCCGGTGGCTCCCGTTCAACTCTCTTTCCCGCCCACCCTTTTGCCCTTCCGGGCTGCCGTAGCTTTCCTCGTCACCGGCATTACTGAAACCATAATGCAGGATTAAGAAAGAATATAGAAACCGGTAACATAGCTCTATCGCACGATCTGGAATACAAAGAAGGTCATATTTCCTAAATGCCCTGCAGCCTCCCGTTTATAAGTGTGGCGCGTTACACACCCATAAACAGGACTCTACTGGACACGGCTCGTAGACAAACCCTAGGATCGACCGCTCTGATACCACTTCTGTCACGACCCAACTAGGGGCCGCGACGAGCACCCGATACTTGTACCGGGCACCCCCTGTCATACGTCTTATTCTTATTACTAAGTGGGCCGTATAAACACTGGCATTTTTTTTTCCTTAACATCGCCGATAATAGCATACATGTAAACGAGTAGTAATAGATCAATCGTCCGACATATTTTACACGGCGACAAAGACAACTAGGCCGTGAAACATCTACTCGTACATATCTGTCTACGAGCCTCTAAACACGATACATATAATTACAAGTAACTGACTTTGCTGTGTCCAAATATATACATAAAGGTAGTACCCAAAATAGAAGCTCCGAAATAACTGGAGCGCCTCTCGATGTACAGCTGGGAAAGCTCCTAGGGATCGAGCCCGTCAACCTGTCGACCTGCGTGGCATGAGACGCAGCCCCCGAAGAAAAGGGGTCACATACGAGCAGTGTACCGAGTATGTAAGCCATGGAAATAATACAATGAAACACGTAACATGTGAGCAATAACAACATGTGAGATCAGAGATCATATGACGGTATAAAAGGATAATCTCGCTGTAAGTGCCTTTCGTGCGGACGTCATGCTTGCTTATACATACTTTTGTTCAAAACATTTCGTATCATATACATGTGAAAATAACAAGTCATGTCGCCAAAATACGTCGGCTTCCCACATGTGTCCCGCGTCGGGCATCCCGCGTCCGGATGGAATTACGCCGGTGACCGAGGTGGCAATGCGTCTATAGCGCAACATGTATCCATTCCACAAAATTCCCCATTTTCATATACATATCATATACATGTCGTATACATATCATATACATGTCATATACATATCATATAAGCAGCATGCATGAGAACCCAAAGAAAGTCATGTGTCTATGGGGTGACGTAAGGTCGGTGGCCCCCGATTACCTTATGGAATAACCACGGTCGCTTCGTCTCACCTTGAAGGAACAATCATTATAAGGCGAGACCATCAATGAATAGCAACACCACAGAAAACATAAGACAAGATTATAAAGTTTCTATAAAACAAGTAATGGGAATCGGTATGCACGTATATCGAGGCTCAAGTGACGAACATAAAAACACGTTCATCATGTACCATTTGGTCATTCACGAAGGTTTCAAGGCATTCCGATTTCATTTACAAAGGTTTTGGGCGTTTGAACATCATTTCACCTTAAAGCACAAGTTATAGGTTCAATTCTACTGAATGAATAGTGAATAAGTTTAGGTGTCGTTTCCGAGGGGTAGGACTTTTCCCGAGGGTCGGATTTCAACCTATACTAGCTAGGACATGCCAAATGAAGGAGAGGTAGGCTTCACATACCTTTTACGCTTTGTACACGTCTCCAGACTCAAGCTCCAAGTTCGCCAAAATCTACAAATTGGTCATGTTTACCAAACATGATTAGTGCCTTTGGAATTGGATTCTTAAAATAATACTTGGCTACCGAAATTTCGAAGACCTCCCCTATAAATACTCCACCCCACCAAGTTCAACTTCCACTCCACCAAGTTCAACTTGGCCCATTTCAATCAACAACAATAAGCAATTCAACCCGGCCAAACTAACAACACAATACCCACAACCATACTAACAATTTCCATATTCAATTCAAGTCAATTCGTCATTCTTTTCAAACTATAATGCAATTCAATTCCATTCCATACAATTCAATATAATTCAATACAATATAATTCACATCATATTCCAACAATACCATCAACATACTACTTACCCACATCTTCCAATTTATAAAACAACAACAACATTTTTTTCCTTCTTTTAAATTCAAGCACAACAATCCAATTTTCATTCCTCCAAACCATTAAATCTTTATTCTAACATCATAAAACCTTCCATAACAACAATTTCCATTCTAATTAAAATCAATTCATCCCCTCTTTTCACTAGCTTGAATTCGGCCAACACACCCCTTAAGCATACTTTTCATGAGCTTCCATATTTTCCATGCACTACAATATAAAATTAACTCAATTTTTCATGCAATACACAATACACAACACACAACACACACACACACCCTCACGGCACACACTCACACTTCCACAACACATGAATTTCATCCATTTTCATACTCTACAACATGCATAAACACTTATAACATGCAAAAGAGGAATTAAACCTTACCTTTTCCTCAACTTCTTCACTTGACTCAATTTACCAACTTGTGTAAATATGTGTTTTTCTTGCTCCACCAACCACTCCAACTTACTACAAACTCTTCAAGGGATTGTTTGGCTATGAAGAACAAGTTGAGAATTTTCTCCTTTTTCTTTTCCTTTTTTTTTTCGGTTTTTCTCCCTTTTTTTCTCCTAGGGCCGAATGGCCTATTTTTCTTTCTCCTCTCTTTTCTTGCTTTCTAACTCTTGGAATTCTAGAGAAAAAGATGAACAATTCATCCCTCCATATCCTTATATACTTAGTTCCCTCCAATAATATTTAAACAAATTGCCCCTTCTTTGGCTTATTTTCATTTGGCCACTTTTTTGAAAGTGGGGCCCATGGCCAAGTTGCCATTTCTTGAAAATTCTCTTGAAAATTCTAGCAACTTTCTCTTATTTCATGAAAACATTTCCCTTGTTCCAAATTTGCCCCTAGCCTTTCTCCGTATTTCCATGAGTCATTATGCAAATTTACCTTTTTACCCTGGCCTTTCTTAATATTCCAACTTTAACATTTCCCATAAGCAACTTGTGTCACATGCCCTGACTTACCCGAGGGTCCAAAATACGGAATGTAACACATACACACTAAAGTGTTAGGTGAGATACGCTTCGTTACATGCTTTTACCTCATAAACTCAAAATAAGTGGAAAAAAACATGCATATGCATCTGATCAATGATTGCTCATCTACGTTGGTGTTACACCTCGCAGTTTGGACGTTGAGTTCCGTAGGTGTTAACTGCTTAATTGTGAACACTGGAGTGATATGCTCTTATCTTATGGTTATAAGGGTTTAAGTTCATATAATAAGCTATGGAAGGATTGAAGGGCAAGTGAATTAAGGAAATTAAATTTGTTGGAACTTAGAAGAAAATATGAGGGGCAATTTTGGCCCAACTTGGAGAAAGAATATCTTTTAGTAGATGAGGAGTTTTGAAGCAAAGTAAAGGCCTAAAATAAAGCTCGTCGTGTCTAGTTTCCAACGCAACAAAACTGCTCGTCGATAAGGCATCGAAGTGGAGAATTATGGACGTTACAAGTTAGGCTGACAAGAGCGTAAACGCCGCTATAGTAACCGGCTGCTACAAAAGGACTCCGACCCGAATTTGACCCACTATTTAAGGATCAAATCTGATCCTAAACCTCATTTTTCAACCCAAGAATACTCCAAATATTTCCCAACTTCCGTCCACTAGGTTTTAACGCAAATTAAGTGAAATCCCCGAATTTAAATCCCCGAATTTAAGTTCGGACGACACATAGCTGCGATTATAATATCGAATTGCGGCGAAACTTGGCTTGGATTCAAGGTGATAATTGAAGATATTGCAATTCTAGTGGGTGAAAGGTATGAATCTTTCCTTATTAGCATTGACTTAAGCTTATTTACTGAGGAAAAGTTACTAAGTGAGAGAATAATGAATTTATGGGTCGAGAAATTGGATAAACATCGTATGGGATGTTTATGGGATATTTTGGTATTGATAATATTGTTGTTGATGTTGATATTGTTGTTGTTGTTGTTGGTTGCTGAATTGAGATTTTGGGCTAGACATATAAACAGAGGAGATGTTGCCGAAATTTCGGCTGATTCTAGAAAGATTTATTTGAAGGCTTAGGATAAGTATATAACAACGGGCCTAACAATAGTATGAATGATTTTACATGTAGATTTCAAGACAGGAGGTAGGTTGGAAAGTCGAGAAGCGAGCTTCCAGGTATGTTAAGGCTATCCTTTCCTTCTTTTTGGCATGATCTATGACAAGTGCGAAGCGTAATGATACCCATAATGAATCCACTCCTAGATGTAGGATATCTTGAGTTCCGTGACTTCTCAAGTCCCGAAGGGGCATCCATAAGTTGTACGATTTCATAACGATGTCTAATTCCCGAAGGGGACATTCTTAAGGTTTCCTTATTCCTATGCATTTCACATTTGATTTTTGAGTCTCGAAGGAGGCAAATGAAAAGGGGAAGAAGTTCCCCTTTTTTTAAGAAAAAGGGAAGAAGTTCCCATTTCTAAGAAAGGGAAGAAGTTCCCATTTTGAACTAAAAGTATCTTCGAAGGGAGTCTTTTGATAGTTTTCAAAGATTTTCATGCATTTGCATATCTACATACATGTACGACATCATTTCATGGGGAAGAGGAAAAGGGCTAAGGCGTTATATATGCAAACCACCTAATCAGCTGGTATACGATGATTATGATGCCCGAAGGGGTCATTATGCTATTATGCCCCGGGCGCGAGCAAAGGTGTTATCGAGTTGGTTACGGTACGATTGAGTCCGTTACTCTTTTATCATCCGAGTCGAGATATATTGTTTCGGCCGCCTTACATACTCGGTACATTGTTCGTCGACGTCCCTTTGCTCGGGGGCGCCGCGTTTCATGCCACGTGCCTATGTACGGATGAGTAGAAGACATTGGCTATAGGATGTTCCCTGTGCTATCACCGGATTGGTGAGCTCCATCTCAGTTCGGAGTGTTGCCGAGTCAGAGTACTTATGTTATGATATCTCGTGTATGTTAGAGACTTCTGCAGACAATGTCCTGTAGATAGTGCGTCGAGGTGTCGACAGTTGTGTAAAGCAACTATATAGGTCGATGTGTTTTTATGCTTTATTTTTAAAGATTTTATCGTGACTAAAGGTTTTCTTTAAATTAATGATAAGGGAGAAGTTCCTGATTTGACGAAAGAGTTTTATTGAAAAGTTTTTTTTCACCAGACCGAAGCGTCATTTCGTAGACTAAAGGTTCACAAAAAGTTGTGACTCCTGGATGGAATAGTAGTATGGCACTCAGCCGAGTAGGATCTTGGGTGTCAGTCGCGGCCCTCCAGTTTGGGTCGTGACAGTTGGTTTGGACGATATCCAATCATTTTGTCTTCAACTAATAAGTGTAACCATACGATGGTTCACATTTATCATTCACATAAATTTGCACTTTATCTTAGCATGTATAATTATTTACTCGAACTTTATTTTAATTAATATGACGTTATTTTTAAAAACCCGTATAGTACATGACTCGGCATACACGTGCAACGCACGTGTTGAGAAACTAGTGTTATATAATAATCTTGATACTATAAATATGTGCGGAAATGATAATCTAGTCTTTACAATCCCCAAAATCTGGTCTAATTCATACAAGAGCTCTAAATAGTACAAGTCTGAAATATAAATAGAAACTATCTGAAAGTCTAAATAAGCAAAATCAAAGATAGGAGGGGATCTAGGGGTACAAAAATGTGTGATGGCTCACCCTATAATCTCGAAATGGACCGCCTCGGGATCAGTCACGAGGCCGAACGCTAGAACAAGGACCAGAATCCGTACCCACAGAAAAGATGCAGCAAGTGTAGTATGAGTACAACCACTAGTACTCGTAGGAATCATAGGCCGACAACGAAGGGAAAACAAAAACAGGATATAAAGATTGAAGTCAATACGTAAGACGTTAATTCGACTTAGCTTCACCACTAAGCCTAATCAAATAACAAATCACATTGAGGAGTCAACACATGAACATATATGGAAAATAAGGGACAGATGGATATATGGGATCATGAAGGCAATGCAATGGCCAAGATCAAACCTAGTACACACACGTTACGGCCTATGCCTCGTAGTCATGACCCATGGGGGACTCGCAAGGTCCATATACTTGTCACTGTACCGCCCGAGGTCTTTTCCCTTCGGATTGTGACCACTCACTGTACCGCCCGATTACACCGCCGAACTGTGAGACACTCACTATACTGCCCGACTTTACCGCCGGGCTGTGAGAACAACAACCTTACCTCAATCTGATTCTCATATCATCTCGTATCTTTCCTCCGTACAATTTATCCATATGTGCATACATAAATGGGAAATGAATGCAATAGTGTAACATATCATGCCAACAACATTTTAGATTTGAGATATGAATATGTGCAATCAATGAGATTCATGTACCAACTCGTCATTCTAAAGCAATGTCCTTTCATAATTATACGAGACATGGAACGATGAGTTAAACAATCCAATCACAAGTCAATCACGGTTATCGTAGTCCACATAAACAGAAATCATACCAAACCAGTGGATTTATCACCACAACCACGCCCGAAGGCCTAACATGCTTTTCCCGTCATTCTAACTACCCAACAATACAAACCAGTACCCACCCAACTGCTCATCATAATCCCTAAGGTAGGACCCCCATCATGCCCAATACTCCTTCAACATTTATAAACTATATAATCCCTCCAATCAGAGTCTAAGAATAAACCGTAACCTACCTTAAAGTCAAGCGGGCGCCACAAACCCTCAAGCCAATGCTAACCCTTCCGAAGTGCTTCCGAACGATCAAAGTCTAACAAGAATAAATTATATGTCAAAATATGAACCTAAGGATACTCAGATAACCATAAAAGGATTCGGGTCCAAAAACCTAAATCCAAACCCCGAAATCCAAAAAGGGTAAAAAGGTAATTTATTCGAGAAATTGAACTCAAAATGATCAAATTAGTAACCTATATGGTTATTCCCACTCAACCATACCCGTATTGCTATACTTAAGTCGAAACCCAAAAACAAACCCAAAATAACCAACCTCGAGCCCCAAGGGCAAAATCGAAAATTGAATGTAAAATCATGTTACCCATAGTCTATATAGTCATACCCCTAAATTTGATGGAAAACTAATCACAATTAGGCCTTCAATTTCATTAATTATCAAAAAAACCCAAATTATGGAAAAACCCTTAATCTCATATCAAGAATCATGGATTGAATTAGAAATTCAAGCTTAGGAATAGTTCCCCCTAGATCAGACAATCTAAATCCAAAAGATCAAATCAAAAAGCCTAGATCTTGGCACTCAATTTCATGCAAACCATTCTCTTAAAAATTGGGGTTAACCCTAAGTATTCTACCCATAAATCATGTTTTAATCTATAAATAAATGGAAGAAATTATAAGGAAATGATTAAATAAGTTTAGAATCTTATCCCCAAGAAGATCTTTGAAGAACTCTCTTGAAATCTCCCAAAACCGAAGCCAAAGATCAAAATATGTGAACGTGAAATAAAATCGGAGAAGGGATATTTATCCCAACTGTCCAGCGATTCTCGCAGAAGCGGGATTATTTTCGCAAATGTAAGCCTCGCAAATGCGGACTAAGTCCCCGACCCGGCCCACTCGCAAAAGTCGTCAACATAAAGAACGCGAGTCGACCCAAATAAGCAACGCCCCAAGTCTCGCAAATGCGTACTCAGTTAACCGGCCCACTCTCACAAATGCGAGCCCATTCTCGCAAATGCGGAAGTCGCATTTGCGAGCATCCATCTGCAAATGCGGCCACACCAGAAATCAGAAAATCTACCAACCTCAAATTTTTGATCTAACACCCAAAACTCATCCAAGACCTCCCAGATATAAACCAAAGATGCATATCAATCCTAAAACATGCTACGAATTCACTCGCTCACTCAGAATTTTGAAAAGAGGTCATTTTGACCCGAGGTTGACCAAGGTCAACTCCAAAACTTCAAAAACTTAACTTCCCAACTAAGGACCCAAATCGTACCCAAGAGCTCGGGACCTAAACTGTTATATCCCGTATTTTGTACATTGGGACATTCCGAGCTAACCACGATAAGAAGGCAATTTTTTCCCTTTGTTAAATGAAAGTTGCGATTTTTTTTAGGAAAAAGGAAAATCGTTAAAAGTAATTTGGGGCATTAATATTTTAAAAG
>NC_081345.1:75405828-75436265 GCF_029784015.1 Lycium ferocissimum
GGCAGGTTTTTGGTTCATTATTTACTTGGTTGTTTTGAGACCGTGTGAAATTTATGTTTTTTCCCGGGAAGGCGGTATGAGTTAGTTTGTGATTTCTTTTATAAGTCAAATTATGATTATGATTCGTTACCCGCACATACTAGGTACATTTTCCGTATGATGACGTCCTTTTGGGGACAGCTGCGTTACGTACTTGTGACAGTTGTTGGGTTAAGTGTATAGCTAGGATGCTTGGACGTCGGCCGGGATTGGCAAGTTCCACCTCATTTTGAGGCATCATGAGTCATGTAAAGATATGTATGATTATGGGTATGTCGGGGCCTTCCTCTTTGACTCATATTCGGTTACTTCTTGAGGAGACACGCGAGACAGTATCCTGTGGTATGTTTGTCGAGATGTCGACAAAGTGATGTCAGTTGATTCATTTGTGGATTTTAAAAAAGTATGTATTTTAGATGATTTCAATTGGTTTAAAGTACTTATTTGATTGAAAGTTTTCATAATCGTTATAAAGACAATGATTTCTATTTGGAAAAGTTTTATGTTCTTAAATTTTTTTGAAATGACAGGTTTTGATAGAGCGAATGTCTGAGGGTTCGCTCGACTCTGATAAGAGTCGGGTGCCCGTCATGCCCTACCATTGTTAGGGTGTGACATACGGTATGAGTGACGGGAATATGAACCTCGAGATGTCTATCCCGAACTGACACCACCGTGCCCGGCACTGTACCCACTATGTCCAGGAAAATCCCCGAAGTACGGGAGGGCTGAATGGATAGAAAAACTGAAATAATGCTGGGGGACTCTGTCATAATGTCTCTAACCTCTAGAAGAAGAGCCAGTGAAACTACCAAACCTGTGAGCCCTTTGGTCGCCACTACTCCCCTGTGCCTGTCATCGCACTGACTCAACATCCTTGGCATGATCCGCCAATATCTGAAATGTAACTCCAGAGGCTACTAGCTTGAAAATTAGCCAATAAAAGGGGAAGGATCAATCCCTTCACAAATCGTCTCACCCTCTCTACCTCAGTGCGAAGTAACAATACTGCATAACGGCCCAAAGCGTGAATTCAAGACTCTTACTCTGCAACAGATACTCCTCGCTACTCCAAGGCAGAGAACTCATCCCTCCTCATATCTCTCAGACTACGAGGGACATACTTCTCCAGAAAAAATCAAGTCCAAGTCAAAGGAGGCGACCAGGCTGGTCTGCAATCAATGTAGGACCTCCACTACAGCTTAACACCCCCAATCAACTAAAAAGACACATAATCAACTCTGTGTGACTATACTATCCTCATCTTGTGAAGCCTGCGCGACACCGACAATGAACACGCGTCCTCCTGAGTACCGCCCAGAAATAGAGGCATCGTCACCGGTAAACCGATCAAACATCTCTCTCGCTCCCCCGGTGCATGGGCAATCGGGTCCCGAGAAATAGGCGAGGAATGAAATCAAGTGTTGGTACCTCATTAATATGGGGAGCCACACCGGCAACAGACTGGATGCTCGGAGTCTGACCTCAACTCTGGTTTATGACCCATCTGGTGTAGCCCGAAATGCTCCAGCCTTGGTTAAACCCTTAAGAAGACTCAAAATGTGCACCATGGCATCCTGAAGCACTGGTGTAGCAATAATCTCTGGCGGAGCCTGGGCTAGCCTCATCTCCTCCTCAAATGGCTCGTCATGATGCTCTACCTCCAGCTCAGGCGATGGTGATCTAGCACGGGTAGGGCTGGCCACTGGTGCTCTACCCCTGGCCGTCTTCGCCTGCGGGGCCACCGCCCGCCACGGCCTCGTCCGTGCCTCGACCATGTGTCACAGCCTCAGCCGCGGGTACTGGCACCTCATCCCTAGCAACTGTCGCACGTGTCCTCACCATTTGTGAGAGGATAGAATAGAAAACTAGATATCAATTTGAATCTAGATAACAATTTGAAAAAAGTAGGACGAAAGAAATGAAAGGATGAAAGTTTCCTAAATGTCCTATAGCCTCTAGAAGATGGGTGCGGACGTCTACGTACCAATCCGCATGAATCTACTAGACATTGCTCTTGTACTCCTTAGACCGATTAACCTAGTGCTCGGATACCAACTTGTCACGACCAAATTCACGAGTCATGATGGCGCCTACACTATCCCTCTTGGTAGGCAGACCATCCCCAAATTATGCTCAATTATAAGAGAGGAAAATGTGAAATTTAAGTGCAACAATGTTATATAATAATCTTGATACTATAAATAAGTGCGGAAATGATAATCTAGTCTTTACAACCCCAAGATCTGGTCTAACTCATACAAGAGCTTCTAAATAATATAAGTATGAAATACAAATAGAAACTGTGTGGAAGTCTAAATAAGCAGAAACAAAGATAGGAGGAGATCCAGGGCTGCAGAATTGTGTGATGGCTCACCCTGTAATCTCTAAATGGACCACCTTGGGATCAATCACGAGGCCGAACGATTGAACAAAGATCAGAATCTGCACCCACAGAAAAGATGCAGCAAGTGTAGTATGAGTACAACCATTAGTACTCGTAGGTATACATCACGACCCCCCGTAGGCCGTGATCGATGCCCGATGCCGTGGACACTCGTATACATACCTGTTAACTATAATCAATCCAAACTAAACGTAATATGGAAATTCATAGAAACATCATGTCGTCTCAGAACTGCCACATATATATATATATATACCAAGGCAACCTGTCTCCTGTGGAGTCACAACTACCAACAAATAAGATTGTACACGAGCCGGCAAGGCTATCACAACATATGGGAACGTCCCAACCATACACATACGCAAGCCGACAAGGCTGCCACTATATTCAACATCCCAAAACATATATATACATATACGCAAGCCGACAAGGCTGCCACTATGGAAGGGAACGTCCCAAAACATCAGTCATACTAACAGCACTTCGGACAACGTATATACAACCCACACATATGTCTACGGACCTCTAAGAGTATCATCGGTAACATATGACGGGATAGGGCCCCGCCGTACCCCTGGATAAACATATATATATATACATCAAAAGGATCTCGTGCCAAAAGTCTGGGCTCGGGACAATGGAGCACTCCAAGATAGCCGAATAGAAATCCTAAGTGGCCGGATCACCGAAGCGAGAATGCGTACCTCGCGGGCATGAAACGTAGCCCCCGAAGAAAGGGGTCGACGAGATATGTACCGAGTATATAAAGCATGAAATACATTAAGGAAAATCATAATGAAGTAGAGATTTCGGGACACAAGTATGATAATCAAGGAATCCATGCATTCGTGCCTTATGAAATAAAATCATGCATGACTATATCATATATCATATCCGGCCCATTATGGACTCGGTGAATCTGTCATATACATGTACATCATACTCGGCCCATCATGGGGCTCGGCGTCATCATCATATCATCATATATATATATACCGTACCCGACCCTCTAGTGAGGGACTCGGTGAACAATGCAGTGAAACTGTGCACGAATACATACCCGGCCCGGGACTCGGTGAAAGATGTAATAAAAGTATGCACGAGCAGAGTAGTGAGTAACCATATGCATTTAAATCATCATTTGAGACTCAATAGCTAAGTAGACTAATCAACACTCGAGTATCAGGACGATAGTCATATTCCGTATTCTTTGAATGTCATTATGAACTATATCAAATAAAGTCTCAGGGATCATAGACATGTATCAAATTAATACGAGACAGCTTATGAAAGTTAAGGACATTAGTCATTATAGAGCCTTTTAAGAATAAGAACTTTTATGTATCATTTACTATTCAACCATATAGAAGACTCGAGGGCAGTAGCTCGACTACTCTAAGAGCTCTAACATCAAGAACTGAATAAGAATCATGAATCATGCTCGGAACTTATGAATAGAGTTACCCCCAAGCTCATATCATATATCACCTATGTCTAAGACATGCCAAAAGAAAGAAGGGATAGCTTCACATACCTTTAGCGCTTATTCGCCACACAACACGTATACGCTGCCCAATAGTATCTCAACCTATATTAAGATGTCAAGAACTACGGTTAAACTACGGGGAGATTCAAAACGTATTCTATCGTTAGTAACTCCTTTCTAGATAACTAGACGACGTCTCCCTTATATTCAAACCAACTACATAACAACCAAGCCAACATCAATAATCATACGTTCAAGTACTAATCCGAGACCATTCAAAATAAGACTCGAGAACACTCCGGACAGCCCGCACGACGTTCCAAACAGCCCACATTCATAACATTCGATAACAATCCACATACGACTACTACATATTCAAGTTACTCTTAATGATCCATAGTCATAACATTTTCATCTATACAACCCTACAACAGCCCAACCAACACACAACACAACATATAATCTTAATTATCATTAACCTTCCAAGCTCAACAAGAACAACAACAACATATTAAACAGCCCCTAACTAGCAACGTAAGGATGCCCGATAACTTCACGAACGTCTACGGACATGCCAAACAAACCATTTACATTTATTATACATTCCTTAACACACTCTTTTCATCCAAATTCATGAACCATACCAACAACCACACGTTAACAACATTATCCATTTAAATCACGAAAACTATACTAACACCATATTAACTCCTACAACAGCCCACAAACAATTACAACTTCAACTTGAACCATTAAATACCTTCATTCTCATCATAAAATCCATAACAACAACAACCAAAATACTAAGTAAAATCAATTCGCCATCTTCTACACAAAACAGTCCCTACACGGGTTCAACACCAACATACATAATTCCATGAATTCCATCCATATCTACAAATTACAACACATTCAAACCACCCTTAACACATGTAAAATAAGATTAAACCTTACCTTAACACTTGACTTCTCAACTTGGCTAGAATTTGTGAATTGAAATAATAATTGTTCTTGCTGCCCTAGGATCAATCCCACATTGCTATGAACCTTCCAAAGGGTTGAAATACCTTGAAGAAAATTAATTTTTGATCACCAAGATTGGAGCTCTCTATGGTCAGCCATGGCCGAGAGCTCCTCTCTCTATCTCTAAAGTTTTCTTTGGTTGAAGATGATAACAAATGGATTCATTAGTCATCAATTTAATTTAAATATGATGCCCACAAGTTGGACACGTGTCCCACTCATGGCTTGAGCCAATCAAATTTGGCCATGCCATGGGTGGGGTCCACACGGCCACTAATGCCCAACTAATGAATAATTAAATCTTAATCCCCACTTAATAATCTAATCATGGTTAATTAATCCCTAATATCCATTAATATTTCTATACCAATTAAAATTTATAAGCAACTCGTGTATTAATAAAAATCGGAGGTTAAAAGTCTCTACCTTGTATTCCAAAATAATCTTGTCCTTGAACTTATCGTGATTAGCTTAAAATATCCCAATGTACGAAAATACGGGATATAACAGTATCATAGGTCGACAACGAAGGGAAAACAAATACAGGATATAAAGATTGAAGCCAATACTTAACATGTCAGTTCAACTTAGCTTCACCACTAAGCCTAATCAATTAATAAACTGAGGAGTCAACACATGAACATATAAAGAAATAACAGACATATGGATATACGATATCATGAATGCAATGCAATGGCCAATATCAAACCTGGTACACACATGCTACAGGTTGTGTCTCATAGTTATGACCCATGAGGGACTCACGAGGTCTATATACCTGTCACTATACCACCCGAGGTATTTTCCCTTCACAATATGACCACTTATTGTACCTCCTGACTATACCGCCTAACTGAGACACTCACTGTACCACCCGACTTTACCGTTGGACAATGAGAACGACAACCTTACCTCAATCTGATTCTTATATCATCTTGTATCTTTCCTCTGTCACAATTTATCCACATGTGCATATATAAATGGCGAATGAATGCAACAACGTAACATATCATGCCAAATGTTATGTTAAATTATGTTACCCATAGTCTAGATAGTCGTAACCCTAAATTTGATGGAAAACTAATCACAATTAGGCCTTCAATTTCATTAATTATCAAAAAACCCAAATTATGGATAAACCCTTAATCTCATACCAAGAATCATGGATTGAATTGGAAATTCAAGCTTAGGAATAGTTCCCCCTAGATCAGACAATCTAAATCCAAAAGATCAAATCAAAAAGCCTAGATCTTGGCACTCAATTTCATGCAAACCATTCTCTTAAAAAGCGGGTTAACCCTAAGTCTTCTACCCATAAATCATGTTTTAATCTATAAATAAATGGAAGAAATCATAAGGAAATGATTAAATAAGTTTAGAATCTTATCCCCAAGAAGATCTTTGAAGAACTCTCTTGAAATCTCCCAAAATCGAAGTGTAAAGATCAAAATATGTGAATGTGAAATAAAATCGGAGAAGGGATATTTATCCCAACTGTCTAGCGATTCTCGCAGAAGCGAGACTATTTTCGCAAATGTGAGCCTCGGAAAAGCGAGGTTATTCTCGCCAATGAGGATTAAGTCCCTGAAAGTGGCCAAAATATCGCAAATGCGAGCCTGGCCCAGCTCGCAAATGCGGCCCAAGTCTAACAAATGTGAGCCCATTCTCGTAAATGCGGACCTTGCATTTGCAAGCATCCATCCGCAAATGTGGCCACACTAGAAACCAAATAATTTGCCAACCTCAAATTATCGATCTAACACCCGAAATTCACTGAAACCTCCCCAATATAAGCCAAATATGAATATCAATCCTAAAACATGCTACGAACTCAGTTCCATAGTCAGAATTTCCAAAAGAGGTCATCTTGACCTGGGGTTGACCAAGGTTAACTCCAAAACTTCCAAACTCGACTTCCCAACCAAGGACCCAAATCATACCCGAGCGCCTCGGGACCCAAAACAAAAGCTCAACTAAGTTATAAATGACGTTCTGGATCTAATGGAATCGATAAAACTTCAAAAATGACAAGAATACCCCCGGTGTTGACTTTGGTCAACTCTTTTCACTTCTACAACTTAGAATTCTCCTAAATCCTCAAAACAAACCAAAACCCACCCTATTGCCTCGAGAACCATGTCACACATTCCCCCTAGTCATAAACTCATAAAAGAGTCTAAGGAAAGGGAAATTTGCAAAATTTTGTTACACCCGTGATACCATTCCACCACCACCAGAGCTTGAGACGGGAAATCCAGAGACACTCACTTTGTTACATTGTCCCAGGGGACTGATGCTCATTTGGAGGCCTCTTAGACGAGCTAGACTCAGGAAGGTACCTAGTGTGCCACAGGGAGCCCCTCAAACTTTTTGTCCTTGTACTTTCATTTTATGCATTGAGGACAATGCATGTTTTAAAAGTTGGGGGTGGGGGGTATTATGTATGTTTTTATGGATTGTTGGAAACTTTACAAGTTAGGTCGCGTATATATATTTTTGTTTTATTGTTTTTGGATTAGTTCCCCTTGATTTTCTTTGCCTAGTTCTTTTCCCAGGGTGTATGTTCACTAACCATGGCCTAGCGATAGAGTAGTTTTTGACTTGGTTGGTACTTGTATATAATTTATAGCATGTGTAGCTTATTTTTGGTTTTGATAACACCCTACAAAAAGCTGTTTTAAAAAAAATAAAATAAAAAATAAAAAAAAAGAGTAGCCATGCATTTGAATGATCATTTTGTGAAAGCATGCCTAATTTTGTGACTCTATGTCTACTTGTGTTTGAATCTTCCTGAGATTATAACGTTGTATTAAATAGAGAGATAAAAATGTAGTTGTTCATGTAGTTCTTGTGCATTGTGTGGTGAGGATTTGATTATTTTCTTGTGTTTGCTTGTATCATCTAGAACTTTCCCCGTTAGTTTATCACTGCAATTGCTTAGATATGTTTGGTTGAGGAAATGATATTAGGCTTTCTTATGAGAGTGAACCTTCTCTTGAAACATCTTAAGCCTACCCGTGAGCTGAGTGTACCTGGTTGTCCCCTTTTGAATCTTTTTATCCTTTTCCTTGGCTACCACATTACAAACGCTAAAGTCCATCTTTTGAAGCAATCCTTCCTTGAAGTGCTAAAACTGTGAGATTGAGGCTAAATGCCTAAGGGAAAAGTGAATGTGTTGTGAGTAGTACAATTAATAAAAAAAAATATGAAAATGAAATGAAAAAAGAAAGAAGAAAATAGAAAACAAAAGGAATGAAAAAATTGGAGAAGCTAGAATAAAAGGGATGGAAGAAGAGGTGAAAAGAAAAGGAAGAAAAGAGCTAAGTGGGAGATGTGTGGTGCTAAAGGAGGGAAAAGTCACTTGTACCCAAATGAATATCCTAGGTATCCCTGGGCCTACATTACAAGCTCGAAAAGTCCTTTAAGATTCTAAACCAAGCATTCCTTATGTAGTGGTGACTTAACAAAAGGGCAAGCCTACAACATGATACTTGTAACACTTGACATTCCTTGTGAGTGTGAGTGATTCTGCTTATGTACCATATTTTACAATGTCATCTTGAGTCTTTGGGACCTTCTTTGTCATGAGGGCACATGAAGTGCATGAACTTTATCGGTTGAGAGCTTCATGAAATTTTTGTACTTGTGCGCATGTAGTCACAAGTAGCATCTAGACATCACTTTGAAGCTTGATTTTCATGAAATGATTGTTCGTAATTGTTACACCCCATATCTTCGAAGAGCACTTATCAAATTTGAAACATAAGTACATTGAGTTAGGGTTAAGTAAAACCACTTTGGAATATAAGGAGCGAGCATTATTAAGTATATTTAATAAGTGAAAGATGTATATAAGATATACCGGAAGGTTTTATAAGGAAATGAGTGGAAGAAATGAAGTAGTACGACTTCGGAGAAAGGATGGGTAATGTTTTGTGTGAAAATTTTGGCCCAAATTGGGGGACGAATATCTCTTAGCATATGAAGTGTTTTAAGGTAAAACAAAATCCAAAAATGAAGTTCGTCGAGTCTAGTTTCCAACGCAACAAACCGCTCGTTGATAGGACATCGGAGTAGAGAATTATGGACGTTACAAGTTCAGCTGACAGAGCAGAAATGAGTGCTACAGTTCAGCTACAGTAACCGACTGCTACAATACCACAGTAAATTGCTACAGTGACCCGACCCGAATTTGACCCTATATAAAGGGTAAAAACCCCCTTTTTTCACCAGATTTGCCCAGAAATTTCCAGAAAATTGAAGAGAGAGAGAGAGGGAATTACAAAGTAAGCGATTTTCAAGCGACGGAGTATTAATCGAAGCTCGGATAAACGCATGGATGTGATTCTAGTATGGTTTTGTGGTGGATTCAAGGTGGATATTGAAGATATCGCTGTTTTAACAAGAATAAGGTATGAATCTCCTATTGTTAATGTTAATTTTGGTTTATTTACGGAGATAAAGTCATTAAATTATTGTCTAGCGAGTTGGTTGGTTGTGGAAATTGGAAAACATCGTGTGGGATGTTTTATGGTACATATTGGCGTTGGAAATGATGTTATTGTCGTTGTTGTTGTTGTTGTTGTTGTTGTTGGTTGCTGAATTATAATTTCGGGCTAGGCATATAAACAAGGGAGATGCTGCCGAAATTTCAGCAAATTCTAGAAAGAGTTAGTTTGAAGGCTTAAGCCTAATAATAGTATGAATGGTTTATATGTAGATTTATGAGCTTGGAAGGATAAACGTTGAACGACTAAGGCGACCGAAAGGTATGTTAAGGCTTGTCCCTTTCTTTCAAAGGCATGATTCCTACGTTATGATTTCATAAATGTTTCCATATCTTCCTTGTTATCAAAAGTTAAAAGTCTATGATTCCAAGGAATGATTCCCTTCCTAATAAACCGTAAATGTTTTCCAAAATGTCCGTATTTTCCCAAAACAAAGGTTTATGATTTTGTAATTAAGCTTTTATGACTACAATGACGGACATGTTTTTATCACGATGACAATGATGCCAAAGATGAGAATATTTTCTATGATGACTATGATGAGAACGATTTCATGTTTAAAGGTTCCAAGTTATGATTTCAATGACAATATGAGAATATTGAGCTATTTCTTGATCCTTAATTTTATTCCTTGATAATGACTCTATTTTCTAAAGACTTCAAAGTATATGAATTGACGCCTTATGAGATTTATGACCTTATTCTATGTTCTCTCTTGATGTTATTCTTCATTGATAGTCTCACCTTATAATAATTGTTCCTTCAAGGTGAGACATGACGATCATGATTATTCCATAATATAATCGGAGGTTACCGACCTTACGTCACTCCGATAGAATTATAGCTTTTCTAGGGCTCTCATGCATGCTGCTTATCTGATATATGTATATATATATATGTATGTATATGGGGAATATGGGAAAAAGGGCGAGGCGCTATAGACGCATGGCCACCTGATCAGCTGGTATAATATGATATGATATCATCCCGGACGCGGGATGCTCGGACGCGGGACATATGTGGTTAAATGGATCGGAGTCGACGCCTCGGCAACATGATATGTTCTATTTTCTGTATATATGAACAAAAACATGTTTTTCAAAGAAAGCTAAGCATGCATGGCATCCGCCCTAAGAGGCACTCACATGTACAGGTTACTCTTTTATCTCACGTTATGCTCAATATTTCCATTCTGTCATTATTCATACTTTACATCCCTTACTATGTTACTATTCATGCCTTACATACTCGGTACATTATTCGCAATGCGACGTCCCTTTTCGTGGACGCCGCGTTCATGCCCCGAGATCGAGGTAGCCGTCGGACGATTCACGTGATAGGACCTCCTCGGGGCCGGGTCGGTACGCTCCATTGATCCGAGCTTCCGGTCCTTTTGGTACGCTATTCGGTTACGTACATATACGGGCACGGCAGGCCTTGTCTCGTCATTTTACGCTTTGTACTCATAGAGGTACGTAGACAAAGTGATGTGTAGTCGTGATATTATGCGAGCCTCGTCGGCGTGTATTTTGTTGTACAAGATATATATGTGTGGTGGCAAATCGGCTCACGCCGTTATTCTCGGTGTTTATGTTTATATGTATGCGTTGGTAGTGAGTTCCCGTATGATGTCTTTTATGTTGATTGTTCGGGAAACGATGTGACTCGATTCTACATTGTGTATGGGCCCGGATAGTCGGTGAGCGATAAATGCAAGCATAGGAGTGCTTGGCCGATAGTGGTCGGGCACTTGTTACGGCCATCGGTTTTGGGTCGTGACAGTAACTAAGCACCTCGCATTATTTCTAAGAAAATTGAGGGGTTGTTATTATCTTGAATTGTATGCTTGTCAACTCAAAGGTAGAACCAACTATAGTCATTCTTGCATTGTTGTTAGTCGTAACTCTTGTGTCACTTTAGTTGCTTGAGGACAAGCTATAGTTTAAGTTGGCATATTGATGCGCCCTGAATTTACGGCACATTTGATACCAATTTCACTGACTTTTCATTTCCTCAATGCTTATTTAGTATGTGTTTCTTATGTTATTTTTCTCTTTGTAAGATTTTTCATTGGTACACCGAAATTCAGAAAAAAATGCCTAAAAGTGTAGAAAAGGCCCCTTCTGCAGATCACATAACCAGAATGCGGGCCGCAAATGAGGACTCCAAACCACAAAAGCTAATAGAAGGAGAAGAACTTGGGACCAAAAATGCGGTGACCACATGCGGTCTGTATTCTAGTTTTCGGACCACATACAGGTCTGTGATCAGTGTTTCAAGCTTAGTCTCAACTAGAAATGCAGAGCACTAAAGCCCTTCTATGAATTGCATACCTATTATGCAGTCCAACTCTAACATTGCACTTTCAAACAGAAAATCAGATCTAAAAGTCGAAGACCCACTGTGCGAACCTTAGAAAGTCTGAGAGTGGGACGCGGTGGCATTTTTATAATTATTTAGTCCCTGATTTTGAGACCCTATACAGTTATTCTCTAGGGTTTTGTGTCAATCACCAAGTCTTAGAATATTCTCCTTGTATCATTAAAGTGTCTTGTCAAGCTTCCTTTTGTCCTTTGGCTATTGAAGTGAAGATTCTTCCGTTTTTCAATACAAAATCATTGTTCCTATAGGATGCATTTCTCACTGTATTCTTTGTGAGATTCGTCCCCAACTTAGTTGGGTTATATGTTTGACAACAACCGCTTACATCACTTCAAAAAGTGTAATTTATGTGACATCAGCCGAAGATCGTATTTGCGCGCCGCGTACTGGTTCTGCGACACGTCTTTTGACAGCAAAAATGGAAAAAAGGTATAAATAGGGGAAGTAGAACACATGAAAGTAGCTTGAAAATAGGAGAAGGAAACTTTACGGGCGTAAACAAGGAAAGAAGGAGATTCATATGCGATAAAGATTGATTTTCGGACAAATTATGAAACCAAGACTTGAAAGGATTTGGACAAATTGAAGGCGACAACTACTCCTATATAAACAACACATCAAAATCATTGGAGTTTGACCACAACCAAAGAGATAGACATCTAGAGTGATTTGAGAAGTCAACACTAGAGTCTCGAGAGAGTCGACTGGAGTAGCAACAAAGTACTTGTTCCTGTCAAGATTTATCATTTTGTTCTTGAGTTATGATAGTTAGGTTCTTAGTGTGGTTCCATCTATTTATTTTTCTAGAATTATAAAAGGTGTTTATCGAGTTGTAAAGAACTTTTCCAACTTGTAGAGTCATTGAATAGAGAGAAGAGAGAGCCAACAGTTTGAAATTGTTGAACAAGAGATAGTTGGGCAGGCATTGTTTGAAACAGTTCCTTAGGTGTACAGGTCGTTGTAACCTTAAATAAGTTGCTCAAGTTTAGTGGAAGTTTGGCAAAATTTCTATAGAGGTAGGTCGTGGGTTTTCCTCCCTTGAGCATGGAGCATTTTCACGTTAAATTTTTTTGTTGATTTGATTATTCTGCACTTTACCTTCTTGCATAGTTTTCTCAGAGAACCTGGTTCCTTGAGTACTTAAAGTCATTGCCCAACTTAACAGAGATACATTTCTCCTGATGTGCCTTTTATAAATCTTTCTTATAGTATTTTGGTTGCACAATTGATTACTGATCCTTATATTTTATTTTGTTTTATGACAAAACTGGGAGTTGGAGTTCTCATCCTAAAACTCTTTCAAAGCCCAAACATATTTGGGCGAGCAGCTATAGGTATTCGTCCAAGTCAAATTAGGAGTTAGGCACTTGTAAAGAGCCCAACATCTCTTACCCCCCCCCCTCCCCCGCTACCGCCGTTTTTATTATCGGAAAAGGGCCTAAAATACCCTCGAACTATTAGAATTGGTACAAAAATACCCTCCATCCACCTTTGAGCCCCCAAATACCCCTGTCGTCCACCTATGGGGTCTAATATACCCTTATTTCTCACAGCCCCATCTCATTTATGACATGTCAACATTTAATTGGTTACCCCATATAATTAACTAATGTAATTAATTTTAAACTATGTTGACCCGATCCCAACCCAACTACCCGACAAACCCGACCCGCCCCAAGTATACCATAAGTATTTCCTGGTAAGTGCGAAAGGAAATGGTTACCCATCACTTATTGCATACTGGTTTTATTTTTATTTTATTTTTTGCCAATTTTAACTATTTTTTCCTTTTCTTTTGGTTTTATTTAAATTACTCTTCCTTTTAGAAGGTTATATGAGTGTTATTAGTTGGATGAGAATAACTGAGCGAACAGTGGATAAACTATTAAGCAGCCTGGTATGAGTGCGTGAATTAAGCATTAGCGTACTGCAATTTTTATTGTTTCCAGCAAAAATAAGTGATAATTTGATAAAATTGCTTCGTTTTTAGCCTTATTTAAGTTGGGGCGGTTCGGGTTTTTGGGTAGGTGGGTTGGGATCCGGTCAACATAGTTTAAAATTAATTACATTAGTTAATTATATGGGGTAACCAATTAAATGCTGACATGTCATAAATGAGATGGGGCTATTAGAAATAAGGATATATTAGACCTATAGTTGGACGGCAGGGGTTTATTAGACCCCATAGGTGGATGTCAGGGGTATTTGGAGGATCAAAAGTGGATGGAGGGTATTTTTGTACCAATTCTAATAGTTCGAGGGTATTTTAGGACCTTTTCCATTTTATTATTGGCATTGTTTAGTATTGATTGTTACTGTGCATTGGCCTCGTACAAACTTACGGCCCATATTAGTGAGTGACCTTCCCTTCATTTTTTTTTTTTTTTGCGCAGATTGCCCTTCTTTTGGGGTGGTCTTTAGATTTTGCCCCTCATATTTGTGGTCTTTAAGTTTTGCCCTTCGCGTAGAAACCCTGAGGTTCTGGGTTCGAACCCCCGCTCAGGCATAAAAATAAAAAATAATTTCGCAAGCCAAGACTTGGGAAAGTTATGCCGCAGCTGGAATACGCGCGCTTAAGGCATGACTAAAGTGATGCCAAATCCGGCAAAACTTTTTGCATAGTTTAGTTGTGTCTGATGGGACAAAATTTTAGTTAAGTAATAACTAAAAATATGCCCCATAAGGCGGAATCTTTCCTTAAGGCATGGACTTTACCTTATAAGGCATAGACTTTGCCTTAAGGAAAAGTTCCGCCTTATGACTTTTTCTTAAGCCATAGTTTAGTTATGCCTTATGGGGCAGACTCTTAGTTAAGGAATAACTAAAAGTATGCACCATAAGGCGGAACTTTTCCTTAAGGCATAACTAAAAGTTTGCCTTGCAAAGTAAAAAATATAATATATATGCCTTAAGCAAAGTTTGCCCCCTCCGGCAGACTTTAGTTATGCCTTAAGCGCGCGTATGCCGGCTCAGGCATAACTTTCCCCAAGCCTTATCTTGCGAAATTATTTTTTATTTTTATGCCGGAGCGGGAGTTCGAAACCAGAACCTCAAGGTTTCTACGCGAACCTCAGGGTTTCTACGTGAAGGGCAAAAATTAAAGACCAGCAATTCGAGGGGCAACAATTAAAGACCACCCCAAAAGAAGGGCAATCCTGCGAATTGCCCCCTCCCCTTAGATTTTCCTACCTTTTTAGGGTACGATCATAATAAAGATTTGTCATATAATGTTTTCCTCTAACAATTATTTTCAGGAACAAGATGCATAAACAGTGGCTCTCTTTTTAAATTGGAATTGTGATAAAAAAAAAATGTTCTTCTGTATTTCGAAACTAACTCCTCATTTTCAGGCAAACAATAGGTATAAAAAGCGACAAAAATAGTTTGAAATGGTTTGGGCAGTCTAATGAGAATACGCCCAAAAAGAGTAAGGTGAAGGCGTGTTTTCTCTAAATAGGACACTGACCCAACTCCGTTAAATTGAACCGTATATGCGGATTTCCAGGTTCAAACCATTAGCGTATTCAAATTCGTCTTATCAAAACAGGAAATAGGTCTGGAAAGAATAAGGTTAAGGCATGTTTTTTGCTAAATGGGTCACTGACCCAACTCTTTTAAACTGAACCGTATATGCAAATTCCAGGTTCAAATAATTGGCCTATTCAAATTCGTCTAATCAAAACCAGCTAGATGAGGTATACTATATGTATCACTACATATATATAATACATATATACCTATATATTTTAATTTGCATTCACAACACATTTTGTTATTAAGCATATATATATCATTATATTATACCTATTTTTCACACATTATTAGTCTATAGCAAATAAGTATTCTCCCATTATCTTTATCCTATACAAATGTTCTACGCTATTTTTATACTATACACATATACATTATTTTGGCCTACACCGTATACATATTTTCTACATGCTATATATATATATATACTTTATTTTGAACTCGTATACTTAGGATATTATCTTATCACTATTTCACTCTATTTTATAAAATTATTTCTTAACTTTACTTTTCCTTAAAAACAGGTAAAAAGAATGAATTAGATAATCCCCCCTCTAGTGTAGTCAAAGTAAGTTTAAGGACTATCTTCGGATAGGTTCTGAGAGATGCTAACATGTTCCTCTAGGAATAAATAAAACTCTTACCTACAATATCATAGGTTTTTCAGACTAACAGAGTGACATATCAATACAAATATGGTTTCCTAATATACTCTCATAAAGTAGGTGGCGACTCTAAACCCTTTTAAAATCAAGTAAAAGAGCTTAGATGTTGAAAACATATTTTAACCTGTTCAAAACAGGATGCAACAAAGCTTCCACATAGTTTTGTTAGTCTAAGAATATAGCCACATCAATGCCGATTTTATCCCGTCTGCTAATACCTCTATAATTTTAGTTGCCCCGTCTGCTAATACCTCTATAATTTTAGTTGCCATTTTTAAACCTTCCCTCAAAGCGAGGATCAAGATTTGATACCATTGGTACATCCCAAGGACAAGCACACCTCAAAAGCTAGATGTATAGTGAGATGGGAGAGATCAATACTATATAAATCCCACATTAGCATATTGCAGTACCAATATGGGACTCAAGTCTCATACTTCGCAATAGACCATTACAAATCATTATGCTCAACATATGTCATCCTCAGCGACTCTGCACTTGATAGCTTTCACTCTTCCACATGTTGGTACCCCTTTCCCAAGTAGCCATTTTCGTGTTAGGTCCTCAAGCACCCGCGACTGGTTGTGTGCTAGATATTCCTAGCTCCGAGCAGACACTATAATACCGACGTCATCATCTATAACACAGTGGGCACGGAGGGTGATGGGTAGCTCTAATACCATTATTATGAACTGATCTTAGAAGATGATAAATAAAATACTTCTTCATAACTGACAAAGAAGCTTCTCCTACTATACATATAGAGTGTACCTTCCCAAATCCCAAAAGGATCGTGGACAATACTAAATGCAAAAGATAAATGAGGTCGATGCGCAACTAACCAAACTCGTACCTAAAAGCATAATAGACTAAAGTGTAAGATATATAAAATACTAACTAACTGACTTGATGCCTTAACTAACTCTTTTCCTTCCTTTATGTACTCTAACACAAGCTAAATGTACTCCCCTCTTATGCACATCTTTTCCAACAACATCAATCTGCAATTAGTAAAATAAACTAATTGTTCATTGACAAATCAAATAAGTTGTAACGAACCGTTTAGTCATTTTGTGCTTTTTGCCTTATTCTCCCCAAAATACCCTTTAAGTAGTTTTATTTTGGTATTTAATGACTAGCGGGGATGGATGGCGCGGTTCCCGAGGCAATCGGGCAGGTTTTGGATTGGAAATAGTGAAATTGGAAGTTTCTAATTTAAAGAAGTGAAGATGTTTGATCAAAGTCAACATCGGGGGTAAATGCATTTTCTTCGAAGTTCCATCGATTCCATTAGGTTCGAAATATGATTTATGACTAAGTCGAGCCGTTAGTTCGGGTCCCGATGCATTCAAGTGTGATTTAGATCATTGGATGAGAAAGTAGTAATTTGAGGACTTGGAGTTGACCTCGGTCAATATCGGGTCAAGATAACCTCTTTTGAGAATTCTGAGTGCGCGGTACAGTTTGCAGTGTGTTTTATGATTGAAATGCATATTTGGTTTGTATCGGGGGGGGGGGGGGGGGTTCGGTGTTTTGATCGAAAATCGGAACAAACTAGAAAATTTTCTGGTTCAGTTATCTAGTTTCCTTCTACGAGATCACATAGAAGGCCTCGCATTTGCGAAACTCCGGCTTCGGTGGGGTTACGATCGTTTCCATGGGCCCACATTCATGAAGGGGAAATGGGGGTAGGGGGCGAGTCACACTGGCACATCGCGATAGCGATGCGTTGTGCTCCCGATGGGCTGGACCAGGTTGGGTCACAGTCGTGAGCGGGGTCTAGCGATTGCGAAGAGTATTTTACCTGGATAGAATAAAAAGATCCATTTCGAACTTCATTCTTTCTAAATCAATTTTGGGAACTAGAGAGCTCAGATTTGGGTGGTTTCAAGTGTACTCTTCAAGATTCGACTTGGGGGTAAGACTCTAATCTTAAGCTAAGTAATTCCCCATGTTTCCATCCATTAATTAGTGATTTCTTTAATGATTTAAACTTAGAAAGGAAGCTCAAAGGAAGGGCAAGGTCGTGGTTGACTCTTTAGAGTCCAGAGTTAAGGCAATTTGAGACTTACTAGAATCTTTATCCAATGTTTGTGTTGGCTAATCAAATTAAGGGGTGTAACAAGGATTAGGGGCCCCATACTCGTGAGGTGACGAGCACTTGAGCTGGTGTATTTATTATGGGTAATTAATGAAAAATGGGATAAATGTTAAGCCTAAGGGCATTAGTGGTACTGTAAAATCTACTAGCTTGGTGTGGTTGTTGATTATGTGGGCTTATCATAGCCATGTTTGTTTAATACTTGTGAATATTGATTCATTGTGCATTCATCACTCCATATCTCATCTAAAATCATGAAAAAGTAAACTATATTTGACATTGAATTGATATTATGCAATTACATGTGCGCATAACCATTTCATACATTTTATTTATCATTGGCATGATATTGAGGCATCATAAGGAATGGTCCGTAGAGACCCGATTGGATATGGTACATGATTGCAGTGATGATGACATGATAGCCTATTGACTTATACCCGATGTGATTTGGAGGATCTGGCATTCTGGGTGAGTATTTTATATGATAGGCTATTATCTTATGCCCGACATGATCTGGAGAATTTGGCATTTCGGGTGAGCATATGGACCTCATGAGTCCCCCATGGGTCAGGTGAAACCTACGTTAAGCGTGTGTATACTAGTGCATATTGGCCATTATATTTCATATCACTTTCATTCCATACCATTCATACTTGATTGTATTATCTTATTGAAATTCTAATATCAATATTTGAAAAGAAATAAGTGTTATGACTTGATTGAATTGTGGATTTTCTTATCTTAAATGTTTAACTATTTATAAACTGTAAAAACTTAATGCTACGAAGTGTGGAGGTGAGTATCGGAAGGACCAATCCTCATCATCGCTTCAATTTAGGGTTGATCAACGATGAAGTTGAGTACACGTGCTTCCCTGTACTCAGTCTACACTTGATGTGCATTTTGTGTGTAGGTTCTGACCTATGTTTGAGTAGAGGATGAGATCCAGCGATCGTTGAGGCGTGCTTTGGAGTTTAGGGTGAGTTGATGGCTGTTCCACAACAATGGACTCCATTTTTAGTTATTTATCCTGTTTTTATCTTCCAGACATTATTTGTAGTATTACAGGCTTGTATTCCGGATTTAGTAACTCTTGTAAGTTTGGAGAAGATGTATACATGACTTAGAATTATATCATAGAACGCCTCGTGTTCGCAAAGTTCTGGCTTCGGTGGCGTCGCGATCTCGGTCATGGGCCTGCTTTCGCATAGGGAAAATGGGGACTGGAGCGGGTCATGTAGCGGCAAATCGAGATCTTGATGTCCACGTCACATTCGCAATGGGATGGAGGGTTGGGTAGAGGTCGCGGTCATGAGCGGGGTCTCGCAATCGTGAAGAGCATTTTACCTGGACAAAATAAAAAATTCCATTTCGAACTTCATTTTTTCGAAATCAATTTTTGGAGCTAGAGAGCTCTGATTTAGGTGATTTCAAGTGCATTCTTCAAGATTCGACTTGGGAGAAGTTGTCTAAAATCTACATTCGAAGGATAGATTGTTTACATGGAGTGCTCATTTCTATCATTTCGAATCGAGGCATAAAGTTTACATCTCATTTTACGGCGGTCTATGCGGAAGGAGTTGGGTACTAGAGTGGAGCTTCTTACAGCTTTTCACACTCAGACTGATGGCCAGTCCGAGTGGACTATTTAGTTTCTCGAGGATATGTTTCTGGCATGTGTGATTGACTTTGGTGGTTATTGGAATCAATTTCTACCCGTGGCTGAGTTTGCTTACAACAATAGTTATCATTCGAGTATTGAGATGGCATCATTTGAGGCATATATGGTAGGAGGTGTCGCTCTTCGATTGGTTGGTTTGATGCTTTCAAGGTTAAGCCTTAGGGTACAGATTTGTTGAGAGATTCCTTGGATAAGGTTAAGTTGATTCATGAAAGACTTCTCACGGCTCAGAGTAGGCAAGAGAGTTATGCAGATCGAAAGGTTTGTTAGTAAGAGTTCATGGTTGGGAAGCGAGTTCTGTTGAAGATTTCACCCATGAAGCGTGTGATGTGGTTTGGGAAGAAGGCAAGTTGAGCCCGAGGTACATTGGCCCATATGATATTGTTCAGTGTATTGGTGAGGTAGCCTATGAGCTGGCTTTACCTCCTGGTTTGTCGAGTGTTCATCTAGTTTTTCATGTTTCGATGTTGAAGAAGTACCATTCGGACGATTCTCGTGTAATTTAACTGGATAGGGTGTTGCTTGATCAAGAGTCGGTAGCCATTTTAGATAGGCAGGTTCAGAAGTTGAGATCAAAGGAAACAGCTTGAGTGAAAGTGCACTGGAGGCATCGTCCAGTTGAAGAGGCTACTTGGGAGACCAAGTCGGATATGCAAACTAGACATCCCTAGTTTATTTAAAGTCCAGGTATTTTCTATTTTATCATTCGAGGATGAACGCTTGCTTAAGTGGTATCTGATGTAACGACCGGTTTAGTCATTTTGAGCTTTATGCCTTATTTTCAAAAATATCCTTTTCGTAGTTTCATTTTGGTAATTATGACCTTTAGGAATGAATAGCGCGGTTTCGGAAGCAATAAAGCGGGTTTTTGATTGGAATTAGTGAAATTGAAAGTTTCTAAGTTAAAAATTAAGATGCTTGACCAAAGTCAACATCAGGGGTAAATGCGTTTTTCGAAGTCCGGTCGATTCCATTAAGTCCAGAATTTGATTTATGACTTAGTGAAGCTGTTGGTTCGGGTCTCGAGGCGTTCGAGTGTGATTTGGATTGTTGGATGAGAAACTAGAAATTTTAGGACTTAGAGTCGACCTCGGTCAACGTCTGGTCAAGAAAGCCTTTTTTAGGAATTTCGAGTGCGCGAGCAGGTTCGTACGTGTTTTATGACTGAATTTGTCTAGGGGGTTCCAGATGACTTTTGGGTGATAGATCGAAAATCGGAAGAAATCAGAAAATTTTCTAGTTCAGTTATCTTGTTTCCTTCTACATGATTGCCATAGAAGGCCTCGCATTCGCAAAGCTCTACCTTCTGTGGGGCCGTGATCGCTGTCATGGGCCAGCATTCGCGAAGGGCAAATAAGGACTGGGTCGGGTTATGCTGGCACATCACGAACGTGATGGGCACGTTACGTTCACGATGGTATGGGCCGGGTTGGGTCACGATCACGAGCGGGGTCTCGCAATAACGAAGAGCATTTTACCTGGACAGAATTAAAAATTCCATTTTGAACTTAATTTTTCTAAATCAATTTTGGGAGCTAGAGAGCTCAGATTTGGGTGATTTCAGCATTGTTCAAGATCTGACTTGGGGGATAAGATTCTAACCTTAATCTAATTATTTCCCCATGTTTCCATCATTAATTAGTGATTTCTTACATAATTTAGACTTAGAAATAAGGGCTTTTCCATGAAAATAGGTTTAGTCTAAATGATCAAGTTGAAGGTCCAATTATGATTTGGTTTCACCGATTTTTGGGATTCTTACTATTTAGACTATGAATAAGAAGAATTTATGTTGAAATTATAGTTTTGAACTTCAGGGCTCAAAATTGGGTTTTGGGTTGAAGTTTTGGACCCAGAACATTAATATAGCAATATGGGTATCTACGGGTTCGTATTCTTATGTAGATACCATATTGAATAGATTGGGCTCGTTCGGAAGCTCAAAGGAAGGGCAAAGTCTTGGATTTACTATTCAGACTCGGAGTTAAGACAAGTTGAGACTTACTAGCCTCTTTATGAAGCGTTTGTGTTGGATAATCTAATTAAGGGATGTAATGGGGAGTTAAAGTCCCGTGCTCATGAGTTGACGAGCACTTTTTCGAGTACCAGTGTGTTTGTTATGGATAAGTAATGAAAAATGGAATATTCTTTTGAACAGGATGAATGGTGAGCCTAAGGGCATTGGTTGCAGTGTTAAATCTATTGTCTAGGTATGGTTGTTGATTATGAGGGATTATGATAGCCATGTTTATTTTATACTTATGAATATTGATTCATTGTGCATTCATCACTCCACATCTCGTCTAAAATCATGAAAAAGGAAACTATATTTGACATTGAATTGATATTAAGCAACTACATGTACGCAAAACCATTTCATACATTTATGATATTATTGGCATGGTATTGATGCATCATAAGGAATGGTCCATAGAGACCCGATTGGATATGGTATATGATTGGAGTGATGATGACATGATAGCCTATTGACTTATACCCGAGGTGAATTGGAGGATCTGGCATTCCTTGGTGAGCATATGATTGATAGCCTATTGTCTTATACCCGACGTGATCTTGAGGATCTGGCATTTCAGGTGAGCATATGGACCTCATGAGTCCCCCATGGGTCACATGGAACCTACTGCAGAAGCATGTTTATACTAGTGCATATTGGCCATTGTATTTCATATCACTTCCATTCCATACCATTCACACTTGATTGTATTGTCTTATTGAAATTCTTACATGAATATTTGGAAAGAAATAAGCTTTATGACTCGATTGAATTGTGGATTTTCTTATGTTAAATGTTTATAAACTGTAAAACTTAATACTAACGAAGTGTGGAGGTGAGTATCGGAAGGACCAACCTCGTCATCGCTTCAATTTAGGGTCGATCAACGATGTTGCTGAGTACACGTGTTTTCCCGTGCTCATTCTACACTTGCTGCACCTTTTGAGTGCAGGTTCTGACCTGAGTTTGAGTAGAGGATGAGATCTAGCCGATTGTTGAGGTGTGCTTTAGAGTTTAGGGAGATTTGTTGGTTGTTCCACAGCACTGGACTCCATTTTTATCTTTTATCTTGTCTTTATCTTCCAGACAGTATTACCCGCTTGGTTGTTATAGTCCTTCTGGCACTTTTTGACCTTTCCCTGATCTTGTTAGCTCACTTTTGACCCGAGGTACTGTTGACACACTTTACCAGGTGTTCGGATTTGATTTGGGTGACTTTTTGGGAAAAATTGGCTTTAAACGAAAAAGAGTTGACTCAAAGTTGACTTTTGGGTAAATGGACTTTTTTCGAAAATTCATCAATTTTGAGAGGTCCGGATGGTCTTTTAGAACTTGTGTGCATATCTGGTTCGGATCCCAATGCACTTGAGTGCATTTTGGGACTTGGGTTGGGAAGTTGAAATTAAGGTATCGGGGGTTGACTCGGTCAACGAGACCTCCGTTGGGAATTTCGAGGCCACGAGTGCATTCGTAGCATGTTTTTATATGTGTGTGTATGTGGTTTGAGAGCAGATAGCCTCGGGTATTAATCGGGATTTCGGATTGAGATTGTGATCATTTTGGGGAAAATCTGGTGCTGGTGCCCGATTTAGCGGCACCCTTACCGCCCCAGCGGTACCGCCATAGCTATTAGATGGGCCGCCACAGTGGCCAAGTGAATTTTGGGCTGACCGTTACGGCGGTCTGAGTGTCCGTCGAGGCGTTACAGCTGCAGCTGTCCCGCTGCCGCAGAAGCGGTATCCGGCTGGTTATTTCATAACTGTGTATTAAAAGCCCTAAGTCCCTCATTCTTTATTATTTCGACTTAAGAGTTCTTGGTAGCTGTTCAAGGATATTCTTGGTAGTAAGTTCTTCTAATTCCTTTACTATTCCATTGTCCTTAATCACCTTAGAATCCCGTTATCTGGTTAGTTTATTAAGTGGTTGAAGATTTAAAAGAGGATTCCATGAGTTCTTCTTTCTAGGCTTCTAAATCATGATTTGTTGGTTGGGTTAGCTCTATTAAGCATGGAATTGATGACTAGAACCTATAATTGCATGATTCTTCCTAATTAGTGGCTTAATTTATGGAATTGGAAGCTAAGATTTAGACCCAAATTTGGCTATTTTGCCTAGAATTCGAATTTGAGTAAATTGTTGGTTATTCTAGCTTGGTAATGATGGGAATTGATCACCTAGAGCTTTAATTTCATGTTATAACCTCTAGATTCCTAATTTCACCCTTCTAGTTCATAAACCCTATTCCATAGGTTGGGAAATTGGGTCTTGAATAAAAGCAGGGTTCGTTTGAGGTTCTTTTTTATTCTAAATTCTTGATTCGAATGTGCCTAGACTTTCTTTATCTTGAGGCTCAAAGGAAAGGGAAGTCTAAGGAGTGATTTTTGGTGATATTGTTGTTCGGCCTTCCAGGTACGTTACGGTTTACCCTATGGTGAGACTTCGTTTAGCGAAGCATATATTTAGACGATATTGTCGAAGAAAGCATGTAAACCTTCGGGTATGAAGTTGGGTCAGATATTTTCTTAGTTTGGGCCCTGTTGCGTGATTGGGGTTAGCCACCCCGTTGTGTTGTGACTTAACTTGTTCTATTGTTGTTGGCTTGATGCCACGTGGAGATAGTAGATTTTGGAGACTATTGATATGTCTTGATCATGATATTGTAGTATCTTACCTGTTGACATTTGATACGAGGATAGTGTTCTATTATGGCTTATTGTGTAGCCTTTTCATGATATTGTTGGTGTACCTATGCGTGATACTTGTGATATTGATTTGATTATTGATATTAAACTCATACATTGTACGCATTCTCATCCTTCATGATATACTGTTGATACATTGATGATACTTGAGGAAACACTGTTATGAGCTGGGCTCAGTTGGATGAGAGTGACCTGAGGATCGATGTCCGATAGTTGTCCTGGAATTGAGGATGTGCGTAGCGATTGCCGAGGTTGTTGCCGGAACCATGAGGTACATGGACTTTGTGGGTCCCCCATGGGTTGTGCTACCGAGATATGATGTTCTATCATCGGAGTACATGTGTACACAGCATATGCATTGCATTCACATTTCATATATTATTGTATTGCATTGCACTATGGCTTCTATTGTGATATTCGTGTGATGTACTTGTGATATATGGATTCTGACTGAGTATTTTGAGACTTGGCACAATTGGGTTTAGATGCTAAACATAGGTGACGACGCGTACTTGGATTCTGGCTCGTGTTTGACTTATACTTTGTTGATTTACCTGTTTGTCTTACTTTATTGACTTTATATGTGTTAGTAAACTTAGTCAGCCTATGATACCTACCAGTACTTGTTGTTTGTGTTGACCTGCACTTCTTTGTATTCTTTTATGAATGCAGAGTTCTAGGTAGGATCGACCTCTGCTTCTCGTGGCTGATAGTGGTGTGAGAGTTGCTACTTAGAGTCTTACAGGGTGAGCATGGGGACGTCCGCCGCCTTGGAGATTCTTCTTTTATTTTATGTCTTACTTGATATTCCGAGACATATTCAGACTTATTGATGTATTATTGATATTTCCAGATTCGTAGGTTCTAGTTAGTTGCTTTTATATGACTAAACAGATTTCTGGGGCAATTTTGATATATTTCTGCATATTCTATCTATTATTATGTCAGACTTACGTATTTCTATCTCTTTCACTTATTTATTTATTATTTCATTTCTTTGAGATTGTTGGGATAAGGGTTCTCCTACCGATGTGGGAAGGGTAGGTGCCCGCACGACTTAGCTAAATTGGGTCGTGACAGTTGCTGGTTGTTCCGCAGCATTGGACTCATTTCTGTCTTTTATCTTGTCTTTATCTTCCAAACAGTGTTTGTAGTATTTCAGGCTTGAATTCCGAATTTAGTATCTCTTATACATATGACTTCCATGTTTTGGGGAGATGTATATATGACTTAGATTTAATTCGTAGAAGGCGTCACGATCGTAAAGCTCTTGCTTCGGTGGGCTCGCATTCGCGAAGGGCAAATAGGGACTGGGCCAGGTCATGCTAGCACATCGCGATCGTGATGGCCACATCGTGATCATGATGGCCATATCACATTCATGATGGGATGGGTTGGGTTGGGTCGCGGTCGCGAGCGGGGTCTCGCGAACGCGAAGTGTATTTTACCTAGACAGAATAAAAAACTCCATTTCAAACTTCATTTTTTTAAATCAATTTTGGGAGCTAGAGAGCTCAGATTTAGGTGATTTCAAGTGCATTCTTCAAGATTCGACTTGGGGGTATGATTCTAACCTTAATCTAAGTACTTCCCCATGTTTCCATCCATCAATTAGTGATTTCTTCCATGATTCAGACTTAGAAATAAGGGTTTTTCCATGGGAATGAGTTTAGTGTAAATGATCAATTGAAGGTCCAATTGTGATTCGATTTCAATGATTTTTAGAATTCTTACTTTAGACTATGGGTAAAATGAATTTACGTTGAAATTACAGTTTTGACCTACGGGATCGTATTCTTATGTAGATCTTTGTATTTGAGTAGAATGGGCTTGTTCGGAAGCTCAAAGGAAGGGCAAAGCCGTGGATTGACTTTTCATACTCCAGAATTAAGACAAGTTGAGACTTACTAGATTCTTTATGAAGCTTTTGTGTTGGATAATCTAATTAAGGGGTGTAATGGGGAGTTGAGGTCCCGTACTCATGAGTTGATGAGCACTTTTGCGGGTTCCGGTGTATTTGTTGTGGATAATTAATGAAAATGGAATATTCTTTTGAAGGGGATAAATGTTGAGCCTAAGGGTATTGGTGGTAGTGTTAAATCTATTGTCTTGGTATGGTTGTTGATTATGAGGGATTATAATATCCATGTTTGTTTAATACTTGTGAATATTGATTCATTGTGCATTCATCACTCCACATCTCGTCTAAAATTATGAAAAAGGAAACTATATTTGACATTGAATTGATATTATGCAATTACATGTACGCATATCCATTTCATACATTTATGATATTATTGGCATGGTATTGATGCATCATAAGGAATGGTCCGTAGAGACCCGATTGGATATGGTACATGATTGTAGTGATGATGACATGATATCCTATTGGCTTTACCTGATGTGATTTGGAGGATCTAGCATTCCAGTTGTGTATATGATATGATTGTCTATTTGCTTATACATGATGTGATCTTGAGGATCTGGGATTCTGGGTGAGTATATGGACCTCATGAGTCCCCCATGGGTCACGTGAAACCTACTGCGAGAGTGTGTGTATGCTGGTGCATATTGTCTATTGCATTGCATATCACTTGCATTTCATAGCATTCACACTTGATTGTATTATCTTATTGAAATCCTTATATGAATATTTGTAAAGGAATAAGCTTTATGAATTGATTGAATTTTGGATTTTCCAATCTTAAATATTTAAGTGATTATAAATTGTAAAGCTTAATGCTAACGAAGTATGGGAGTGAGTATTGGACGAACCAACCCTCGTCATCACTTCAGTTTAGGGTCAGTCAACAATGTTGTTGAGTATACGTGTTTCCCCGTACTCACTCTACACTTGCTGCACCTTTTATGTGCAGGTTCTGACCCAAGTTCGAGTACAGGACGAGATCCACCTGATTGTTGAGGCGTGCTTTGGAGTTTAGGGTGAGTTGTTGGCTGTTCCATGGCACTGGACTCCATTTCTATCTTTTTATCCTGCCTTTATCTTCCAGACAATATTTGTAGTATTTCAAGCTTGTATTCCGGATTTAGTAGCTCTTGTACTAATGACTTCTAGGTTTTGGGGAGATGTATGACTTAGAGCCAGTTTGGATGGGCTTATGGCTTTTGACTTATAAGCTCAAAGCCATACGTTAGGAATTCTAACTTATTGTTTTTGGCTTATTTTTGTTATTTTGGCTTAGAAACATGTGCTTATAAGCACTTTTTTATCTTACCTATACACTTCAAAAGTTCTTAAAAGTTATTTTGACTGAAAGCACCTAAAATAAGCCAACCCAAACAGGCTCTTAGACTTATTTTATGTTATAAGTCATGAGACTTATTATGGTTTGTTTTCTTCTAAATTCTGCATTTAACATATGTTGTAAGACTTAGCTATTATTTGGGACTTTATAAGAGCTCTAGGTTTAATGGTCTCATAAGTACAAGAGCAGTGTCTAGTAGAGTCTAGCGGATCTGTACGATGACGTCCGTACCTATCTTCGAGAGACTACAGGGCATTTAGGAAATTTCACTTCTTTCAATCTTATCGTGTGTTCTTGACTTTATTGAGTTCTAAGTTTCTTGTTTTACTATTTCTCACAGATGGTGAGGACTAGATCGACCGTAGTTACAGAGTAGGAGCCTGCACTTGGGCTCACTTCTAGGGCTATTGTACGGGGCGGCGGTAGAGTTCGAGTTGCAGCACCTTCCCGAGGCTGGATGTGCTTGGGCGGTATCTCTTGAGCCGGATGTGATTGAGGAGGATGAGTCAGTTCAGGCTGAGGAGGTTGGACCAGGACAAGCACCTCTGGGTTTCATTGCTACACCTGTACTTCAAGATACTTGTGTTTTCATATTGGGTTTTCTCGAGAGTATGGCACATGCGAGTATTCTACCGACTACTTCTGATGGTTCTCAAATAGAGTTGGAGGACAGACTCCCGATCATATGGCTACTCTCGAATTTCAGACACCATGGGCTAGGCCAGCACCTGCTGTAGCTCTCCGTTTCTTGGGTGTGCCGTTCCTGGCTTTACTTCACCCCCAGCTACTCAGCCCACAATGACCATGGAGGAACAGAAGATCTTTGACCAATTCAGGAAGATGGATCCTCCTAAATATATGGAGACCCATAGGATTATGCTTATGATTTATTGATCAGATGTCATGAAAGGTTTCACAACGTCAGGTTAGTGGAGTCTCGTGGAGTGCACTACTCCACTTTTTAGATGATTGGACACGCCAAGAAGTGGTGGATGTCGTTTGTTAAGACCAGGCCAGCAAGGTCCCATCCTTTTACTTGGGCTTCGTTTTCTCAAGCATTCTTGGAGAAGTTCGTACCTTGTAATGTGAAAGAGAGGAGGATGGCTCAGTTTGAGGGGCTACACTAGGGGCATATGACTGTGACTGAGTACAAGGCACAGTTTCATGTATTATCTCGACATGCTTTGATGATTCTTTCGGAAAAGGCTGAAAGGGTGAGGAGATTGACCAATGGGTTGATTTGTCCTCTTTGTTTGGTTGCAGCATAGATGGGTTCCACAGGGTCTTCTTTCTAGTAGATAGTGGATGCGGTTTGAGAGGCCGAGTTTACTAGGCGTGAGGATTATGAGGAGCGGGTGGTTAAGAAAATGCGTTTTAGCCCTTGGGCTGGTACCTCATCTAGAGGTAAGGGACATCTTGGTGGTAGTAATCACCTTCAGTCTAGTAGACCCGTTTACGCATCCATGCTAGTATCTGAAGGAGGTCAGTCTGGACGTACTTCTTATGGTTTGGGGAAGTTGTCCCAGAATTTTTATAGGTCATCTAGCTCTGGTGGACTTTCAGACGTTGGTCCTTCTCAACATCTGTGACTCCCAAAGGGTGTTATTAGTGTGATGACCATACGTATTTCAAGAGGGATTATCCCAGACTTACGACAAAGACGAGTTCTCAGTCGACACCTAGGCGGCAAAGACACCTGGTGGTAGGTGGTTCTTAGGGTAATAGAGGTGGTTCTCAGGCAGGTAGGGGTAGTACTCAGCCCGGTCGAGGTGGTGGCCCTAGGGGTACTCAGACTTCAGGTGATCGTGCTCATTTCTATGCTTTTCTAGACATACATGAGGCGGAGGCCTCCGATGCAATCATTACAAGTATTATTTTGGTTTTCTATCATTCTGCTACGGTACTATTTGATCCAGGCTCTACTTATTCTTATGTGTCTGCCTACTTTACTTCGAGTATGGAAATAATGTGTGATTCCCTTGCTTTACCTATTCATGTTTCTACACTTGTTGGGGATTCTGTAGTGGTAGATCGAGTATATCGACATTGTGTAGTTACCTTGACGGGGTATGATACACAGATAGATTTAAAATCATGGATATGGTAGATTTTGATGCTATTCTTGGGATGGATTGGTTATCTCTATATCATGTGATCTTGGACTGTCATGCCAGGACGTTTACTTTAGCTATGTCGGGTATTCCACGGTTAGAGTGGAAGGGTGCTCTTAGTCAATGTCCGAAGAGAGTTATATTGTTCTCTAAGGCTCAACGGATGGTGGAGAAGAGGTATCTCTCCTATTTGCCTTGTATTTGAGATCTTTTAGTTTGGAGACTCCCCCATTAAAGTCGATTCTAGTAGTGAGAGAGTTTCCGGAAGTGTTTCTGACAGATCTTCCAGGTGTTCCACCCGATCATGACATCGATTTATGTATTGACTTGGAGCCGAGAACTCAGCCATATCTGATGGCGCTTGCCGAGTTGAATGAGTTGAGAGAACAATTGCAGGATTTGTTGAGTAAAGGATTCATTTGACATAGTATTTCTCCATGGGTTCGTTTATATTCCCCTAACCCGAAGGGGAGAGGGCACCCCACCCTTTCTTAGGGGAGCGAACCCGGAAAACTTTT